>NC_081186.1:26367786-26548534 GCF_029867415.1 Vicia villosa | reverse complement strand
AATCGATCTAAGAATCAAATTCCTGGAAGTCTACGGAGACTCGGCCTTGGTAATCTACCAAGTCAAAGGGGAATGGGACACAAAGCACCCGAATCTAATTCCTTACAAAGAATATGTGCTGAGTTTGATTCCTTACTTCGAAGAAATCACTTTCGAACACATCCCACGCGAGGAAAATCAACTAGCTGATGCTTTAGCTACCATGTCATCCATGTTCAAAGTCAGGTGGGACAACGAGGCGCCTATGATCACCATTTACAGGCAAGATGAACCATCATATTGCAACGAGATCAATACCGAGGGAACAGAAGAAAAACCATGGTTCCATGAAGTAAAAAGATATCTCGAAGCTCAGGAGTACCCTGAAGGGGCATCCATTAACGACAGAAAGTTTCTAAGGAGGTTTGCTGCCAAATTCTTTCTAAGCAATGGAACCTTATACAAACGCAACCATGACTCGACTTTACTTCGCTGTGTAAACAAGAAGGAAGCGGAACAGATCATGGAAGAAATACACAATGGTACCTTCGGTACTCATTCCAGTGGACATACAATGGCTAAAAAGATCCTTAGAGCAGGTTATTACTGGTCTACCATGGAAACAGACTGCCATCATCACTCCCGAACATGTCACAAATGCCAGATATACGCTGACAAAGTACATGTACCTCCAGTTCCATTAAGCGTCCTGACGGCTCCTTGGCCTTTTGCAATGTGGGGTATTGATATGATTGGAGAAATCAAACCTACTGCCTCCAACGGACATCGCTTTATCCTGGTCGCTATTGACTACTTCACAAAGTGGGTAGAAGCAGCTTCATTTGCTTCTGTTACCAAGAATGTGGTGGCCCGGTTCATCAAATACAATCTCATTTGTCGGTACGGCATCCCTGAACGGATTATCACGGACAATGGCACAAATCTAAACAACAGAATGATTACTGAACTTTGCACACAGTTCAAGATCAAGCATCATAATTCTTCTCCATATCGACCAAAGATGAACGGCGCGGTGGAAGCTGCCAACAAGAACATCAAGAAAATCATACAAAAAATGACAGTAACCTACAAAGACTGGCATGAGATGTTACCTTTTGCTCTTCATGGTTATCGCACATCTGCGCGTACTTCAACAGGGGCAACTCCATTCTCCTTAGTCTATGGTATGGAGGCAGTTCTTCCAATTGAAATTCAGATTCCTTCCCTAAGGATTATGAAAGAAGCCAATCTAGACGAAGACGATTGGATTCAAACACGGTTGGACCAGATAAACTTGATTGATGAGAAAAGGCTCGCAGCTATTTGTCATGGTCAGTTATACCAAAAGCGTATGATCAAAGCCTTCAACAAAAAAGTCAAAAGTCAAGCATACCAAACTGGTGGCTTGGTTGTCAAACGCATCATCTTACCACAAGGTGATCCCAGAGGCAAATGGACTCCCACCTACGAGGGACCATTCATAATCAAGGAAATATTCTCCGGCGGCGCCATGTTGCTTACCACCATGGATGGTGAGGATTTCCCACACCCTGTGAATGCTGACATAGTCAAAAAATACTTCGCTTAAAAAGAAAAAAACAGCTCGCTAAGTGGAAAACCTGAAAGGGCAACTTAGGCAAAAAAAAAATGAGCGTCTCGGTGGATTGAAAACCCGAAAGGGCGATCCAGGCAAAAATTAGAGACTAAACAAATACTATCCCGGTAGGCTGAAAACCTGAAAGGGCAGCCTAGGCAAAAGTTAGGGAATGAAGCATACAACTGTGTTCCGTTCAACTGCCTACTCACCATCAAGATTCAACACCTCAAAGACACCGATCAGTCCAATCACTTTCTTCCAACAAGTGAGGGATGAGATGCTCGAAGACAGATTGGCAATAGCAGAGTTGAAACTTGACTGGATTGTTTTCACATAGCTATTTATCTTTATAAATATTTTCCAAAACTTTCTGACAATTTCCTACTTCTAGGATTGTTGTCTCCCTGTGCTAACCAGCCTATCATGGCTCTTTTTCAAAAATCAATGCAGCTTAGGCTCAAAAATCACTATTTTCACTTTTTCTATTTTAAATACGTAAGCGTCCCAATGATAATTTTGAATGAACATGTGCATTTGAATATGATTGATGTTTACCAGGAAAAACAGGAATAGCATTCAGGTAATGTCCCAATCATCTGGACATCATCCCATCAGAAGAAAAAATCCCTAAGAGAAACACACTTCTCAGCAAATTCCTCAATAAGATTTTCTCTTCAAAAGAAGTCTTATCCCCCAGCAGGGTTGTTCCAGATTACTATCTTCAGAAGGTGTGATCCCCGCACCCGGACTTGGTCAGATAGTGCATCGGAGGATTATGCATCTTCCTCATTCCCACTTGAAAGGGCATCAGAACTTCCAGCTACCTTTCGTTCCCAAGAGATATTCAAAGATCCTTCAACAGAGTACCAGGGTTCTCAAAGAATTTCCCCAGCCGAGGGTACTCAAACAAGACAAAAGATCATCAACAATCACAATATAGTCATATCCAGATGACTGACGGAAATTTATTTTCCCAAATAGAAGCTTGACATCACATTCATACATCAAACATTCATATTCACATTCATACATCATACATCACACATTCATATTCACATTCATACATCATACATCACACATTCATATTCACATTCATACATCATGCATCATGCGCATATTCATACACAACATCACATGCATATTTCTCCGGGAATATCTCACATTACATGCATCATAAACATTGCATATCACTAACTTGATTTTTCAGGCAGACGGATATCTTCAACAAAGATGTTCTCAATCACATGCAGTGTTCACCTGAATTCCATGAACAGTTCTCTCAGATATAATCAAGCCGAAGATTCATTCTGATCACTTATCAACTCAAAAACAAGCATCGCAGATCTAAAGTTGATACCTCAGACGGTTCCAGAACGATCTAACATTGAAGATCTAAAGTCGATACCTCAGACGGGTCCAGAACGATCTAACATTGCAGATCTAAAGTCGATACCTCAGACGGTTCCAGAACGATCTACCATCACAGATCTAAAGTTGGTACCTCAGACGGTTCCAAAACGATCTAACATCGAAGATCTAAAGTTGATACCTCAGACGGTTCCAAAACGATCTAACATCGAAGATCTAAAGTTGATACCTCAGACGGTTCCAGAACGATCTAACATTGAAGATCTAAAGTCGATACCTCAGACGGTTCAAGGATGATCTAACATCAAAGATCTAAAGCTGATACCTCAAACGGATCCACAATGATCAAAATTTAAAGCAGAAAAACTTTGGACAAGTTCCGTAGCAATCATCCTCCTAGACTTAAAGCGGTAACCTTGGAAGGTTCCGAAACAGTCAACACAAAGACTTTCAAATCCTTCATCAAGATATAATAAATGGATTCATTCTGATGAACAAACCATCAACACATTTACCAGGTGGCATCTGAAAGTCCATCTCAGGTAATGTTTCAATCTGCCAATAACATTTCGCAGACGACATTCAAATGCAACTTCCAACATCTCTTCTGATCAAGGTAAGTGCAAATTTTCAGGGCATCTAAATATTCAATCATCTTCTACCTTCAGATTTCAGACAATCTCTTCAGGTTTAAGAAGATTGAATAGGGGCAACTGTTATACCCCAAAATTTGCCCGCATCTTTTTTCAAGAAAACTCCAATCTGAAAATTAAGAGTCTCATATAATCATGGATTTTTATTTCAACAAATATCCTGACATATGAAATACTTAGTTTTTAGAATTTTTCTTATACAGTAATTTGGCTTGCAGTTGAATTTATTCTTACGCAAACGCCAAATACTGTTTATTACTTCACACATGCTATTTATTTATTTACAGATAAATAGTACTGACACAATTGGTACAGAGTTAAAATCTTTTTGCAGGCGCAGAATCAGGAAACTCAGACTGTACTGGTAACAGTCAGTTGACAGCCAAACTACTGGAAGTACAATTCTCAGTGTTTTGTACCATCAATCAAATCAATCTTTTACAATTCAAAATTCCAAGATTTTTGTTCTAGAAGTCTTCTGAATATCACGCGATTAGCAGAGACTCAACACTGCACAAAAATCAGGTACGCTTAACTGTCTCCTACACAAACAGTCCCTGACTAGGGTTTTCTTGTTTTTACAGGAGAAACAAGCTTTTGAGACCTCAAATGTATTTCATGCACATCCATATATCTCAAAGTACCATCATACAAATTTTCAAACTTCAATTCACTCAGACGCACCGTCAGCAGCTCAAACAGTCAACAGACGACCCGTTTGACCAAAAAGTCAACAGACAGTCAAAAATGAAATTTTTTGTCAAAGTCCATATTTTGTCAAAGGATTCATCATTTGATCATTGGATGATCATAATTCATCAAGGAAAGATCAAAAATCAACAAAAACCCTAAGATTCAAAATTAGGGTTTTTGCCTGAAAAGTCAACTCAACTTTGACTGATCATAACTCTCTCATCCTTCATCCAAAAAATTCAAACCAAAGCTCATTTTGAAGGAAATTCAATTATCTTTCAAATGCAATTGATCCCATGGTCATTGCATTCACCATTTGAAAAATATGACCAAAGACATTACAGGTCATTTTCAAAGTCAACAAAAAGACACTTTTTTCAAAAGGACACACAAGGAGCATCAAAAATCATTTTGACATGAGACCAAAGGCATTGGTTAAAGGACTCTTTGAGGTTTCCAAAAAGTGCAAGATCTCCTTCATATGACAAAAATTGAGGGATTTACACCTTGTTGAAGTTGGCTAAATTTTGGGAAAATGCATGAAATCAACATTGCTCAAAAATGTATTTTTTCCAAATGGGGCCAAGTTTTCATGGTTCAAACATCATTTCCATGATATTATGGGCCTCCCACGACCAAGACAAGGCCCACACCATTTTTATTCATTTTTTGCTTGATTTTATCTTATTTTAAGATTAAATAAAAAGTAAAAATGGAAGGATAATGGATGGCTTAATTTCTAAGCATGACTCATCAAGGGAATCAATTAAACTCTGCCCCAAGCCAAAGTACAGCAGAAGGAGGGTTGAAAGTCAAGCCATGGTAGCTTGAATGCAAAGCCATAAGTGTTGAAAAATTCAAGAATTCAACAAAAGCACTTAATGCTCTTAGCTTAGTTCTTAAGCACTACAATGTCTATATAAGAGCTATAGAGCTTCAGTAACAAAGGAGACACAAATTGAGAACCATTCTATGCTTGTAAACACACTTGTATCAAGTTGAAATTTTGAAGGAAATTTAAAATTCGAATTTTAAATTCCAGCTTGTTTTAACATAAACTAAGTATTCAAACACGTTCCTTGAACTTCACTGAACCTGTCCAGATCAATTGCAAGCATTGAAACCTCAAGAACACACACCTAGAACCCACGGTTTGTTCAAATCGAAACCCACCAAAATATAATCATACATGCATGTATAACAAGATGTAATTGCATATTTGTGTTTGGTTTGATGCTCTGGTCGTTTCTGGAGCTGGAATTGGGTTTTCATGGACGATTCAGACATGTGCCATTTTAGGGTTTTATGACCTCGAAACGGAGTTTTTCTTTTAAGGCAAAATCAAAAGAAAATAAGGCCATGGTTGTGTTCAGTGGATCATTTACAGTCGATCCATGGTCTCATATGGTATTTATATTGCATATCTTGTGATTTTCAATTTGCAGGAGCTTTAGTGACGGAAAAAACCGTGGGTAAAGGCTTTACCTACGGTTGCAGAAATTTCAAATGAAGAAGATGAAGCGTGGCAAGCTCTGGTTGGTCAGAACGCGCGCGCCAGCTTTTTCAAATTCTTTGGATCCTGTGCTACGCTGTCCACGCTTTTGCCATATGCCTCGTTTCAATGACCACCCGATCAATCCAGTCACTCCATCAAACGCACCAGATCATGCAACCACACCATAGACCACACTTATCCACCACACCTGATCGTATCCTTTTAAATTTTATTTCTATTTTAATTTCTTTACAAAATTAATTAAAAATAGTTTTAAAATCCAAAAAATACCCAAAAAAATATTTTTAGACTTCTAAAATAATATATTATTTTCTGAAATAAAAATATTTTATTTTTCTTCAAAATTCCAATATTTTGCATAATTAATTAGTATATATTTATATATTTTCTTTTTAATTATTCTAACCAATCAAAAAATCATAAAAAAAATCGTTCTTTATGTTAAATATTGTTTATATATTATAAACTAATTTTGTACATATTTTGAATAATTTTCTCTTTAAGTTTTAATTATTTGTATAATTATTTGCATAATTATGTATTAATTAACTTAATCAATTTCAAATCAATTCCAAAAATTCCAAAAAAATTAGTTTTGTTTTAAAATTAATTGACAAATATTTTGTACATGTTTTAAACTTAATTTCTAGGTTTAAATATATCTTCATCTTTTTTCTTCATTTTAATTTAATTAATCATGCATTAATCATAATTAAAATCAATCAAAAAAAAATCAAAAACATGCCTTTTATTCTTATTGCAATTTAAATTCCTAGATAAATGTATAGGATGTCAAAATCATGTAAATAGGCTAGTTTACATTTCATGCACAATCGATGTAATAGCGTATATTTACTTTCCGCACTTTACATTTCCGCATTTTAATTTCCAGCAAATATAAACTGCGTGTATGTCAAAGATAAAATTGAACCGTTAGATCACTAACTTCAAAGATAAAATATCTGAATACAAACACAATCACACTTGCACCTCTTAAGGTAATCCCTTCTCATTCTTTTCAAAATCAAAGTCAAAATTCTACTATTTTGAGTACAAAATCGAACCTTTTGTTTGTATCCGGTGAAAGGATAGATTTTTAAAGGAAATAAGGATAAAGACCTTACAACTCAGGGTAGACCTCCTAGTTTGCTTGCTCAAATCAAAACAAACAAAATTCTCATACACTGTTGTTTTTCAAAACAAAACTTTCCAAAAAGACAATACTTTGTATACATCCAAACACGGATTATTACAAAGTTAACGTTCTTTCCAAAACATCTTTCGAAAGATAAACAAGCATTTTTGTATACATCCACACACGGATCATTACAAAATTCAATTTACAAAAGTATTTGAAACCACATATGAGCATTCTAAAGCAATTGAAAAGTGATCGAAAAACAAGTGAGCTAAGCAAACTTAAGAGCCCATGGATAACCATGGATACAAAGGGTGCTAACACCTTCCCTTTGTATCACCTACCCCCTTACCCAGAATTTCTTAAAGGTCTTTTTTCTGTTTCTTTTATAAACCTTTCCTTAATTGGATAAAATAAAAGGTCGGTGGCGACTCTGTGAATTTTCAAAAATGCGAAAGCATTAAGCGATAAAAAAGAGTCAGTTCACGTATCTCTCCAGAACAGAGGTATGGCCCGGGATAAAAAACGGAGGTCCACACTGTCGAACGCTTTCTGACAATCGTCTGTCCAGACACAACTTTGATTTTTCCGTAGAAGTTTGAAAATAGGAGCGCAAGTTGCAGTCATGAGATATATGAATCTCGAGATGTAATTCAGACGTCCAAGAAATCCTCTAACTTGTTTCTCGGTTCTGGGTGAAGGCATTTCTTGAATTGCCTTGACTTTGTCTGGATCTACTTCAATTCCTCGTTTGCTGACGATGAAACCAAGGAGTTTTCCTGAGTAGACACCAAAGGTGCACTTGTTGGGGTTCAGGCGAAGCTGAAACTTCCGTAAGCGTTGAAATAACTTTGTCAGATTCTGTATGTGATCTTCTTCATTTTCTGATTTGGCAATCATGTCGTCCACATAGACTTCCACTTCATTATGCATCATGTCGTGGAAAAGCGTAGTCATGGCCCTTTGATAAGTTGCCCCTGCGTTCTTTAGTCCAAAAGGCATAACACGATAGCAGAACGTGCCCCAGGGGGTGATGAAAGCTGTTTTCTCCATGTTTTCAGGTGCCATTTTGATTTGGTTGTATCCTGAAAATCCGTCCATGAACGAGAAAACTTTGGATTTTGCTGTACTGTCTACCAACATATCAATATGTGGTAAAGGAAAATCATCCTTAGGGCTAGCTTTGTTAAAATATTGTAGTCGACGCACATGCAGACTTTTCCGTCTTTCTTAAGAACGGGAACAATGTTAGCTAACCACTGAGGGTATTCTGAAGTGACGAGGAAACCTGCATTGATCTGCTTTTGAACTTCCTCTTTGATTTTCATGGCCATCTCCGGATGAGTTCTTCTCAATTTTTGCTTGACCGGAGGGCATTCTGCTTTTAATGGCAAGTGATGCTCCACTATACTGGTATCCAACCCTGGCATATCTTGATAAGACCAAGCGAAGACATCTGAGAATTCTTTGAGCAGTTGTATCAAACTCTCTCTGATCTCTGAACTGAGCGAAGCTCCAATCTTAACCTCTTTTCTGTTTCCATCGGAACCAAGGTTAATGATCTCTAGAGGCTCATTGTATGGCTGAATGGCCTCTTCCTTTTGTTGAAGTAATCGTGAAATTTCCTTTGATATTTCTTCATCTTCTTCTTCCTCTGCCTCGAATACAGGAAACTCAAAGCATGGAGAAGTCATACGATCGCACGTTTCAACGGGGTATTTTATGATTAATCTGCATATGTGTGATGATTTTATTTAGACAACGAGGGAAGACTCGGTGTATGCAGTTAATGGAATTTTTGATGTTTTTTAGGGTGTTTTTTAGGATTACCAATTTCCGAAAAAAAAGAAAAGGAAAAACTAACGACGGAACAAAATGACATTTTTATTTATTGACAGTCATTTCTTGAAACAAAGACCCTATAAAACAAAACTCTATTGCTTTGGGCGAAGCAAAGAGGGACATTTTCCTAAGAAATAGTAAAATGCAAAGCCCTATGAAACATCTCTTCACCCTGGGCTATGGTGAGAGGATAAAATAACGGTGAAAGTTCCTACTTAGGAGTGCGAACAACAGTTGAAACTTCAACAGCTGTCCAATAGTGGCGAACCCCATTATGCACTAAGTAATCTGGAACCTTAGGCTTAAGCTGGCCTGTGGTAGGTCTTGATTTACCAACCACTGTCTTTGCAACACTCAGACGATCTTCTTCTACTTCAGCAGACTGAGCGGTGTGAGCATACCCATTTCCAAGTGGAGTATGTCGGTTTTTCTTTTGAGGAAACTTCCAATCTTCTGAATGGAGAGACACGTTGTCGGAGACACTTTCGAGATCATCCTCTTCTGTATTTTGGTCTTGCTCTTCTCCCAAGATGGCATTGACCAGGTATGTATACTCTAAATCAGTAGCCTCGGAAGGTGATTTGGGGATATAATCCTCAATGATGATCTCACCAGATGCTGATGAATAGCAAGGGTTATATGTCTCTTTTGGCTGAGTAAGGTACTCGTATTCAATGTTCCATCCCGTTGGAACAATATCTTCCAAAGAGATTCTTGAACTTTCAGGAGCGGAGTTTTTCACCATGTAGTCGAATTTTCCGCTTGGTTCTCCTAATGTATCCCAAGTCTCTTCGGGGATAGGAGGAACTTCTTTTGATGAACCATGACTTCTGGTGGTGAAGCTGTTAGTAACTTCATCACTGCTTGGTCGAGTCTTACTTTCAGATCCCTTAATCGGATAACAGCAAGGTGATTCAGACTCTGATAGGGCTATGTATCCTGCCTCGAGAAGGTAGGACATACATTCCACTTCAAAATTCTCATCGGTGTCTTCCGTACCGATGGTATTGACTGTTTGTTGAACAGGTTGAAGAAAACCTCCGCTGCAGAAAGTTTCTTGAATTGGAAGAACTACCTCAATTCCTGGAATAGTCTTTGATGATGTTGGAAAGAATCCAACTCCTGTTCTGTTCTTGTTGTTGGTAGGAATATTAATGTGCCCCCAACCACTGGTAGTGCCATCCTTTACAACTTGGATTGCATCTCTGTAGGAAGAAATAGATGCTGCTTTCTCCTTTCCTTTGTCCAAGGAAAATGCTTGGAATTTAGTTCCAACAACTTCTTTTGGTTCTATGTCGGAGAATGATGACAGGTTGCTGACGATCAGAGCTCGTTCTCCACATACGGTTACCAATTTGTCATTTCTTATGAACTTCAGTTTCTGATGAAGTGTTGAAGTAATTGCCCCAGCCTCATGAATCCATGGGCGACCTAGCAAACAACTGTATTGTGCTGGAATATCCATAACTTGGAAAGTGATTTTGAACGTCTGAGGTCCAATAGTTATGGGAAGATCCACTTCTCCGAAAACTGACTTTCTTGATCCATCAAATGCTTTGACGATGACATGACTTTTTCTTAGAGGGTAATCTTCAAAAGATAATCTTGACAATGTTGATTTCGGCATGACGTTGAGAGAGGATCCATTATCTATTAGGACTCCTGTGAGTACATCACCCATGCAGCCAACTGAGATGTGAAGTGGAAGATTGTGGTCTACTCCTTCTTCAGGAAGATCTTCGTCACAGAAACTTAGGTTAGTTCCGGCGGAGATGTTGGCAACGATGTTGTTGAATTGGCTTATTGTGACATTAGGTTCTACAAAAGCTTGTTCCAAAACTTTCTGTAGAGCTTCCCTATGAGCTTCAGAACTCAATAGCAGGGAAAGGACGGAAATCCTAGACGGAGTATGTAGTAATTGATCTACAATGTTGTATTCACTCCTCTGGATTAACTTCAAGATCTCATCATTTTCTTTCGCTTGAACAGCATTGGTCGGATGATTGTCTTGCCTATGTGGTACTTCCTCCGAAGGTTTCTCCACATTTTCTGTTGTTCTGTTGAAGACTCGTCCACTTCTGGTGACTCGACTAACATCAGCAATGTTGACAACAGACGGTAATGGTATCTCCTTACCATTTTCAATGAATGTAGCGTTGTACTTGTATGGTATAGCCTTGCTGGACTCATACGGTACAGGACCTGGTAAGTAGATGACTAACGGAGCAACTGTTGTCTTCCTGCTATCATACTTAACTTGCATTGGTTCAACTTGATTAATTTGAGGAGATACGGTAAAGACTTCATCATCTTCTCTGTTGGCAAGAACAGTAATGGTATTGTCATCCATCAGCTTTTGAATGTCGTTGCGAACACGCAAACATCCTTGTGAATTTCTTCGACAAATTCTGCATCTACTGTAAGCGTGGAAATCTGTTCCAAAGTAGGCAAGTCCATTTAAAGTTTTATGGAACCTGACTACCGATCCTTCAAGATCTTCAACTTTGTAGATTTTGTATTCTCCTGGACACCCTTGAACCATGTTGATGTCATGTTCAGTCCTGACTCGGATATGTTGAATCCATCCTAAGTCCATTTGTTCTTGTAATGCAGCTTGAACTACGGCACATCCTTGATTATTCTTTGGACAAATATCGCATGTGAAGTAGTTGTGAGGTGGTACATGGCCGTACCCAGCTTGTTTAGCGTGCATCTTGACAAGATTTTCCCCTATCTGACGAATGTCGTAGATTTGAATGACGTTAGGGTGTTGATCTATCAGATTTACTGAAGCTTCTTTATGCCGCGGCAAAGGATTTGCTTGGACGTTTGGACTAGTATCTTTGAATGATAGCATTCCGCTCTTCACTAATCGTTGGACGTCAATCTTGAAAGAGAAACAGTTCTCAATATTGTGACCTGGTGCCCCCTGATGATTGGGACAAGATTGCTCAGCCTTATACCATGGTGAGGAACTGTTTGTAGGATTTGGAGGACTTCTTGTCTGAATGAGTCCTTTTGCCAGTAATGTTGGAAACAATTCCGCATACGACATTGGTACGGGGTCAAAGGCAGGATACCTTGGAGCCCGATTGTTGTAATTTGGAGGTCGAACCTGCTGCTGAGGTTGCTGCGACCTTTGTTGAATTTGTTGTTGCGGGACCTGAGGTTGATAAGCTGGCGCTGAGTTAACAACTGGAGTTACTGTAGCAACCTGAGGTGAAAATCTCTTCTTTGTTTTGTGCAAGACATTGCTGACATCTTGATCCTTTTTCTTCTGGAAAGAACTTCCATACTTCCTTGGACCAATAGAAGATTCTGGTTCTTTGTTCAAGCGTCCTTCCCGAACTGCTTCTTCTAAACGTACACCCATGTTTACCATCTCGGTAAAGTCACTTGGTGCACTTGCAACCATTCGTCCGTAGTAAAATGGACTCAAAGTTTTGAGATAGATTTTTGTCATTTCTTTCTCTTCAAGTGGTGGACAAATTTGAGCAGCAACTTCACGCCATCTCTGAGCGTATTCCTTGAAGCTTTCTCTATCCTTTTGAGTCATGGCCCGGAGTTGATCTCTGTCGGGAGCCATATCCAGATTGTACTTATACTGTTTGACGAAGGCCTCTCCGAGGTCTCGAAAAGTACGAATCTCTGAACTGTCCAAGTTCATGTACCATTTGAGTGCAACACCTGTCAGGCTGTCTTGAAAATAATGAATGAGTAATTGTTGATTATCAGTCTGAGTTGACATTCTTCGAGCGTACATTACGAGGTGACTTTGTGGGCATGAATTCCCTTTGTACTTCTCGAAATCTGGTACTTTGAATTTGTGAGGAATCTTAACATTTGGAACCAGACAGAGGTCTGCAGCATTCTTTCCAAATAGATCTTGTCCTCGGAGAGTCTTGAGTTCCTTCTCCATTTGCAGAAACTGTTCCTGGAACTCGTCCAATCTTTCATACACGCCAGCGTCCTCACTGGGAGCGTGATGATATACTTGTCCGCCCTGTGGAGGAAAAGTATGCATAATGGGCTGTGGAGAAGCCATGACAGCAGATCTTGGAATCTCAGCATTCTGTTGTGCGAAACCCATTGCCGTTGCTCTTGGAACTTCAATTTCCAGAGGTTTGTAACCCTCCGGTGGTTGCATATCCATGGTGACTTTCAGAACTTCAGAAGCTGGAGGTATGTACCCTTCTGGAATAAAGTTATACGGCATGCCCCAAGGTCGGTTGGGTGGCATGGTATACTGAGGAATAGGAGTAGAAACAATCTTGGAAACCACAGTCCTTTGCGGTTCTTCTGGCGTTGGTCGATTCTGCGCAACTACCAGGGCTTCTACCATACTATTGAGTCTTTCAACAGTACCTTTGAGAGTATTAATCTCTTCTCTGAGTTCTCCATTCTCTTGCTCAAAGTCTTCCATTCTTTTCTTGCGACTTGAATGAGTGTTGTATGGATGAGACAGCTTGAAAGTTTTGGTTCACCTCCTTCTCCTCCTCTCTTTCTGGAGAAAGGAAAGTGACTCTTAGATCCGCGGATATTCTCTTGTCAGTGCATACGACTAAAGCGATGTATGATATGCAATTAAGTTAATATTTTTCAAGGAAACACCATAATTACGTTATGAAACATCAAACTTTTATTAATTAAGCGAAAACGCCGTTTTTACACACTTTGAAAAGGGAAATACAGAGAAACTGAGAGAAAGGACTCTAAAACTTTGACGAAGAGCCGACTTCACGTTCTAACATCTTCTTCTGTTTCTTGAGCTGAGCGTTTTTTGACGTGAGCTGATCGATGATCCAGGAAGCAGGAGGGATATGATGAGAAAGTGACGTTTGTGACACTTGTCGATCGAGCACTTCAAGTAACTCATCCTTCCTTCTTAGGATGTTATGAATCTCAACATTTTCCGTGTTGACGATTCGATACTTGTTCCTCCAAGCATTCCTTTCTTGGCATACCTTGTTTAATGCCGCTTGTAATTTTTCAACATCGGTGGAGAAAAGGTAAATTGGTTCCCTTAGGGGAATAGGTTCTTGATGTTGATATGGCATCCTGAGCTTGAATGCTCTGACGCGTACCCATTGAAGGTAAGGATCCAGGGAGATGCAAAGATGTTTTCCTAACAATCTTCTCCCTTTGCTGTGAACAAGACGCCAGGCTTGGACAATTTCCTTCTTCAGCATGTTGCCATGATCGTCGATGTTCTTGAAGAACAGACCCTCCAATTGGATGTTACTTGGTATATTTTTCATGGGATAGCCGTATTAACGACGGGCTAAAGCTGGATTGTAACTGATTCCTCCCTTAGTTCCAATAAGGGGTATGTTGGGAAAACTTCCGCAACTGAAGATGATCTTGGTTTTGTCGTTGTCAGGACTACACCACTCAATGTCCGTATGAGTGAGGGACGTGATTTTCTGTGACCAGTAAAGGCCATCCCTCATATTCCAGAAAGTGCTAGACTTTGGCAGGTGCAAGACGAACCATTCGTATAACAACGGTACGCAGCATGTGATTAATCCTCCTCGCTGCAGGTTTCTTGAATGCACAGAGTGATAAGCATCCGCAAGCAAGGTTGGAACTGGATTTCCAATTAAGAAGATCTTAATTGCGTTGATGTCGACGAAATCGTTTATGTTAGGGAACAAAAATAATCCGTAGATAAGCAAAGCCAAGATTTCTTCAAAAGCGCTCATATCTTGGATGCTGACGAAGTACCGAGCTTGATCAAACATGAATTTGGAGGGCAATCCTTGAATTCCTCCTCTACTCACCATATGAGTTCTGATGTCGACTACGTTCAAAGGAGTAGTTGCAGCAATGATAATGTCGTCAGGATTCTTTTCCAAACCGGAGTACGGATCTTGCGCGTACACGGGTATTCCAATCAGACGAGAGTACTCCTCCAACGTAGGCATGAGCTGATAATCTGGAAAGGTGAAGCAGTGATACGTTGGATCGTAAAACTGTACCAAAGTGGGAAGGATCCCAGTATTGAGCAAAGGCAGAAGTTTTCCATACTTCTCATTGAAAGCCTGGGGGTTGACCACCAGTTTTCCGAGCTTTCCCAGTTCCTCGACCTGGGGAATCTTGAAGGTGTATTTCCTAGCTCTCTTTCTCCCGTAATCCATGGTATAGATCCTTAAGTCCTTTCTCCGTTTTTCTCTTTCTATGAAGTTCAAAACGTTCGTTATTTAGTTTCCTTGAAAAACGACTCGAAAAAGACTCTTTTGTTTTTAGTTGTTATTAATGAATGATGCATGAATGCATGAATACACACACAAGAGTTTTAAACAAACATGGCGTTGAAGGGTATAGTGGTCATGAAGTCAAAACGCAAACCTCGCCCCAATGGTAAACTAAGGATAAGGATTTTTGTACCTGTAGAACGGGTTCTAGGGGTCTCAGTTTTTGCTCAACCTTAAAGATACGTTGATTGGTATCTATAAGAGAGCTTTCTCTGAGTGTAGTATCTGCGTGACAATTACTTTCGTAATCACCGCTCTACGTCCTAAAAAAGGCTTTAAGTGGGGTTAATGTGTTTCTAGGTCCTCCTGGTACAAATCAGTCTCGGAATGCAGTGGCGCAGTTAATCACAACCAGCCAGGCAAATCCCAAGAGTAGAATTGTGAACCAAGATTAGAGGGTCTTCACCGGGAAGACATCCTCCATCCTATCTTATGTTGCACTCAAATCCGGGTATAGGATTTCTCACCACAAGGGGGAATCAAGCCCTTTCCCGATACAGAATAAACAAAATAAACAAATATATATGCAACAAACACATGAAATAACACAGAGGTTAGGCAGGACCTCTCTTGTTTGAGGGGGAATTTGGCATCCCTAATTCCTCATTGGGGCTGGACCAGCAACAGGTCAACCATTGGTTTGGATGAAAAACCAAGGTTTTTAACACTTATATCCCCAGCAGAGTCGCCATTTTTCTGTGGTGTCGTTTTTTTTTACCTCCCCGTTTCACTTGGGAGGACGGCACGCTAGACCCTTCACGCGAAATTTGGAAGGAGAATGCGCCCGTGGTGGGAGGAATTTTATTTCAGTTCTTCCTACGATATCACACGAACTTTCTTATTTGTCCTACGAGTAGGAAAGGGGAAAAAAGATCTCAACTAAACCCTAGGAGTTTGCTAAGTGTGGGGATTCACCTAGACTAGAAATTCTGGAGTCCGGGGGGTCGGTTATACATAGGGAAGTGTTTAAACACCCTACATATCTGTAGTACTCTACAGGAACCTTCTCTGTGTCTAAATGTGTTTGTGCTGCTAATGATTATTGGGAAAGTTTCTCCTTTGTATTAGGAGAAGGAATTGAATTGAATAAAAGAAAGACAGACTGACTATTTTTGGTATTTTATTAGCTCGCTGAGATTCCTTGTGAACCTCATGCCTACATATCCCTAATGGAAGTCAGAGCTTAATGTAGTTCGGGGAACTAATTAATTATTAATTATTTTTGGGTGCCTTGCTTGAAGCTCAAGGTTGAAGCTTGAATTAAATCTCTGTTTACAGTAAAGAGACATGAATTTATCTTTACAGAGAGGTATTTCTACTATTCCACCACAAACATTAAAAGAGTGACAGAATAACTGAATTCATTTCATTCAAGAGGGGGACCTTACTTGTGTATGTGCAAGTATACCAGTCAAATGCCTCTTAAATGAAAGAAAGATGCTCATCCAAATTAGGGAAAGTTACCACATGTCTGGGTTTTACTGCCAGCTCATGCCTTTCAAAATCCTAAATGGGAGACTTGATTAAAATTAAAATGAAATGTAATGTTTGTTTGTTTGAATGTGGTGAGATAGAGGAAAGATCTCTCTATAGAGATAAGCTATGTCTATCTACTGTATAAAAGATTTGATCTTTAACTGGCTTGTATGAGGCCCAAGCTTGAGGCTTTTTGATTAATGTATTATTTATTGACTCTGGGAGATGACTCCACTGGGGGTTAATTACAAGGAATCTTTGTATTCTGTACAAAGCCCAGAATTGAGGCTAACTCTAGCTAGAAAAAATATTATTTTCTGCCTTGTACAAAGCCCAAGGTTGTGGCTGACTAAGTATGAATGACCCTAATAGGGAAAAGATCCTAGATGTTAGGAATCTTTGACACATGAAGTATGGTTTATCTGCCTTGTACAAAGCCCAAGGTTGTGGCTACCTGAATGATGAAGGACTCACTGGGGAGACTCTATTATCTGCCTTGTACAATGCCCAAGGTTGAGGCTGACTATTAACATGGGAGTTTTATTGTTTTGGTGCCTTGTATGAAGCCCAAAGTTGAGGCTAACTATTTTTGTTGGATTTTTGACTCTACTGAACGATTTATTTATTAAAAGACTGATTTTTTTTGGAAGCTAACCCTTTCCAGGGGTTTTGACTCAGCTGGAGAATTTATCTTTTGAAAAGAATGATTTTTGGAAGCTAACCCTTTCCAGGGGTTTTATTCTTTTAAACAAGTTTTTATTAATTGACTTTGGAGGCTAACCCTTTCCAGGGTTTTGACTCTTTTGGGGAAATTATCTCCTAAGAGAAATGAATCTTTGGTTTTTGAAGAAGTGATTTTGGAGGCTAACCCTTTCCAGGGGTTTTTGACTCTTTTGGGGAAATTATCTCCTAAGAGAAATGAATCTTTGGTTTTTTGAAGAAGTGATTTTGGAGGCTAACCCTTTCCAGGGGTTTTGTTAAAATGATTGGCAGAAAGATTATCTAGTGGAGACTTCTTGTTTAAAGCCCAAGATGAAGGCTGACTCTTGCTGAGGATAAGCAAACAGGGATCCTAGACTCTGCTAAGGAAAATTGATGAAGATAAGGGTGACAGAGACTGTCCATGTCTCTCATTCCAAAAGGTGTACTCAATGTAAAATTGAGACAAACTTAGCTTGTTTAAAGTCTGGTTTAAATTAGAAGAAACTCACCGGGGTATGTTAAAAGGTGACTAAAGACCTGTTCCTATGTTTATAAGAAACCTGGTGGGTCCTTGTATACAAGCTCAAGAGGAAGCTGGAAATGCTTTTAAGAAGCATGTGGGTCCTTGCACAAAGCCCAAGAGGAGGCTAATCGAGGGTCATCGAGGGTCCTTGTTATAGCACAAGAGAAAGCTATGTGGTTTTGAACTTATTTTGGCTTTAAGCAAATGGGTAAGAGGTTTCACCGGGAATAATTCCTCTTTGGGTGGATGTGTCCTATTTTTTTGGATTCTAAGGTTTTTGCCAAGATGTTTCACCGAGAATAATTCATCTTGGGGGTTTGAACTACAGATCTCTAATTAGGAAAGAGCCTTCACCGGGAAGACATTCTCAATCCTAGGTCATATTCCTATAATATATATATAGTTTAACTGTCCTAGGGTTTACACTCAAACGTAGTTCTAATATATATAAACAGTTCTATATATGACAGTAATTTAAATAAAGACTGTAAATTGAAAGCTTGTAAAGCCTAACCTGGATGGAGTGGAGGCCTTTGAAGAAGTATGTACAAAGCCTTACCAGTAATTGATGAATAACAGTTGAATATATATATGATAAACAGTTAAGGGTTTTGAAAACAGAAGAAGTGAAGATGGACAAAGGTCACATAGGTATCTGAAGAGTTTCACCGGGAATAATGCCCTTCAAATACCAGAAGAATATTTTGAAAACAGAAAGAGGATTTTGTAAATACGGTTTTGAAAATTGACAAAAGTCAGCTTAGTTAAGGTAAAGATAAAATCTATACCTAAATAAGACCTAAATAATTAGGGTTTTATAATAAAATTATTTACAAGATAATTAGATTAAAACAAAATGAAAATATATATTTAAAGTATTTAAGAAAACACTTAAAACATACTATTTTAAACCTAATAAAAATATATGAAATAAATAATATTTTTATGATTTTTTTGATTATTCACAAAATAGATATATTAAATAACAAGTGTGTGAAAAATGAAGTGAAAATGATTTAATTTGATAGGTGAATTAATTGTGTGAAGTTGTGAGAAAAAATGAAGGGAATTAGTGGTAAAAAAAAATGGTTTTGTCTCCTCCAAGGTTTGAACACACGCCCTCTAGGTCACACACCCAAAACAAACACCACTGAGCCAACGCGCGTGTGGTGATAGTAAGCTGGCTTCAATGCAATTCATATAGTGTTCAAGTGTATAGAAGCAAAAAAGAAAATAAAATCAAAAGGTCTGAGGCGAGGGGGATTCGAACCCTAGACCTTGGGCATGAGGAGACTAAGAGCGCATGTGTGGCCACTGGGGCAAGTTATTCATTCGTTTATGAAACGCATATCATTAAATATAAAATGAACTCTTCCCTGGGATTTGAAATTTGCGCGCCACCACCATTGTCATCTTCTTCCTCAAGCTCTCAAATTTTGAATTTTTGAACTCTCTCAACTCACAACCATTCGCAAAGATGTAAAGACCAAACTTGCTCTAAATTCACTCACGATTCCAGATATGTAACTAATATGAATTTATATTAACTACATCTACTGAATTATCTAAAATACGTGAAGAACCCTAAAATTTGAAAATTAAATTAAATGGCTATGATGAAGCATAAATGACTGATGATAGAGGGTTTTTAATCCTCTTATGATGCTGAATAGAATGGTGTTGAGTTTTATCCAAAAAGGTACATGAATTAAAGAGGTGGAGTTGAGAAACTTACCTCTGAAAATGAAGATCGTGAGGATGTTGGAGAGCACCTGGGTTTGTATGAATGATCCTAAAAGCTTCCTTGGGACTCAGTGATGCTAACTGGATGCTTGTTGTGACCTCAAACCTTCTGAATTGCTCTACTCGATTCCTTCGATTTGAGCTTCAAGTGAACATGGAGGATGATGAATCTGCAGTTACAGATGAGCTGCGACCATCTGAATAGCTTCACTATACTCTAAGGAATGTGCCTGGATGCTTAACCTTGCTTGGAACCTCCTGGATTGTTCTGTGGTCCTCCAACTGCAAGTGCTCCAAATGAGAGGTGAAGATGATGATTCTCCACGCCCAGAAGTGTTCCAGAGGTTTGGATCACCTCTAAATGCCTCCCTCAATGTGTTTGAATACTTACTTTCAAAGAGAGAGCTTTGGTTTGAAGAATCCGAGTCTTCTTGCCAAAGGACCTTTGAAAAAACTAAGTATGAAGAAAGAAAAGAGAAAGCAAGAATTATGTTGCTTTGGTGTGATTTTCTACTGAGGTATGCTCTCCTATTTATAGGCAAATGGTTCAGTATAGTTGCAGAGGAGTGAGCTTGCTTAGTGAGGTTGATTTGGTTTTCTTGGCCATGAAGGAAGTTTGCAAATATCTCTTATGCAATGATGAGAATTTTGATTCCATTTGATCAATCCCCTAGCCCTCGATTTTGCTTGATCTTAGGGGACAAATCTGAGACAGAAATGAGCTCTGTTAGACGCTGGCCTTAGGATCTAGAGGGGGGGGGGTGAATAGATCGTTCACAGTTTTACGGATTTAAACGACTTTTCAGCGGAAGTGAATTCTGAATCGACTCGCGTCTATTCCGAACCACTATCGAAACGATTATATATGTGTTTAAAAAACCAGTCAAAGACTTGAAGTAAATGATAAGAGTATATGTTGTAGAATCAAGACGTTTCTCTTATGAAAATCAGATTAACTTTTTGTA
Organism: Vicia villosa; assembly: GCF_029867415.1. Lineage (NCBI taxonomy): Eukaryota > Viridiplantae > Streptophyta > Magnoliopsida > Fabales > Fabaceae > Vicia > Vicia villosa. The sequence goes on along the minus strand of NC_081186.1, from coordinate 26,528,085 downwards.
TGATGGACAATGTTTGCAATGCAGTAAGAGTGATAGAAACAAATATACAAACACTTGGTGATAATGATCAAATTGAAGGTAATTCAATGTGTGATGGATTGTGATGTTTATGAACGAACTTAATTCACAATCTTAACACTCGAATCGTTGATCAATTTGCTATTATAACCAAATATGAACAGAATGTAAATGAAAAGGTAAAAGCGACAAGAACACGATATTTGTTTAGGCAGTTCGTCGATCGTCCTCGCTACGACTACGTCTGCCCCCAATTCCAAATTGAAATTGGGTAATCTTTCATTAATGTTGAAAGTAGTATATACAAAGAAGATAACAAAGCGATAAACGATAAACCAATTATGTCGATCCTTTGAATCTTCTTCCCCCTTAATCTTGAGCAAGATCAAGGTTATCCAAGAGCTTCACTTTGATTCCCTTCTGCAGTGTCTTGATTCCTTGAACTCCCCGTTCCTCAATCGTTACACTCAGCCGAATCCTCAATGAACGCCTCTTGATAAAAACCCCCAAGAACCACCCGTCGTGGAGGACAAAACCCGCAGATTTTATTCACCAACAAACCCCACAAACCTTCACCCACTAGGAATCTTCAATTCCGTTCCATGGACGTTATCGAACTCATCACTAACCCACAACGCAAGAATGATTATGTGTAATTGTGTTGGAGATGATGAAGAACGAAGATGAGAAGCGTTTGTGTATCTTTCAGTCGTTGATGTTCTTTGAATAATTACCCTTGGACAATATATAAGATAGCTTAACAGTTGGAGATGAGAGAAACAAAATTTTTGGCATTCTTGATCAGTTAGGTCGACCACTTGTAGTGCTTAGGTCGACCTAGCAGAGCTTGCAGAATTTTGCTCCCAGTTAGGTCGACCTGTTGAAGGAGTAGGTCGACCAGAATCCTCTTCTGATGCGTTCTGGGGACATTTTCACAGATTAGGTCGACCTAGTTGTTGTGTAGGTCGACCTAACAGGCTGGTTTGTAAAATTCATCAATTTAGGTCGACCTAAATGATGTGTGAGTCGACCTAGCAGGAGTATATGAATTTTTCTCCATTTTAGGTCGACCTGGGTTGATGGTAGGTCGACCTAACTGCTGTTTTTCTGCATTCTTCTTGTTTTGCTTGTGTTGAGTCAACCTATAAACATATAAACATAATGAGTTGACCTATGAGTGATCAATGCTTGCTTTTCTTTGAGTTTTCTGCTTCCGTCTTGTTGTTTGAATGCTTATTTGAGTTTGCCATGAATCAAAAACATCTTTGAGTGTAATCTTGTATTCACATACTCCCCCTTTTTGATGATGGCAAACCATTCGTCTAAGCTTTGGTAGTAAGCGATAAAGACTCAACAGAGCTCCCCCGTACATCCAGCATCTATCTCTCAACAAGGCAATCTCTCAACAAAGCTCCCCCGTACACTCAGCACTCAGCATCTATCTCCCCCTTTGTCAACATCAAAAAGAGAAAACAAGAGAATACAGAGTAGGAGAGTAACAAGAGAAATAAAGAATACCGGTAGTCATAGAGATAGATAACATGTAAATGGTGAAATCATAAGAACTAAACATGTTTTAAAGAAAAACCAACAACATACATAGTAGTTCAAGAGATTAATAAAAGAAAAACAGAGAGTACTACATCATATAATGTTTCAAACAAACTTAATGACATGAAATGCAATGAAATGATGATATGATAAACAATATGTCCTAACGCCTGCCCCTTCTTCCTCTTCCTCTTTGAAATGTATGAGGTCGATCTTCTTCAACCTGTTCCAACAAATCCAGCACAGACATGTTAAGAGTGTTGAAGCTTTGGCTTATGTTAGCATGGCGATGCAGTGCCGTTTCCTCAAACTGATTCTGCCTCAATACGGAGTTGGATGCAAACGTCTCAAAATCGTTCCTTTGTTCCTGAACCAAGCCGTACAACGATTGGTATTGACGTTGTTGTTCCTCATATCTATCTTGTTGAAGCTGCTGCATTGTTTGAAATTGAAGCTGTTGAGTTTCAAAGTTCTGCTGTTGTTGAAGTTGCATAGCTTCAAGCATAGATATTATGTTGGATTGATCAAGAGGAGGTGGAGCTGTGTATCCCCAAGGGATATCCTCTTGTTGTGGCGGAACATATCTCCAATTTGCATCCGTGTCATGAGCTGCGTCTTCCATGGTATGATCCTCATCATTTGCTATTTCTTGATCATTTCCTTCTTCTTCATTTTCTGCAGTGTGACCAAATTCTGTAGGATCATCATAGTTGTAGATAACCTTCCCTGTTCCCTTTTGAATGAGATAATAGGTTTTCCTAACAGGATTCCAATGATATCCCATAAGAGTCAAGGTGGTTTGTGAGAATTCTTGGGATTGATGTATGCGAGTGTAGTGTAAGTGATCAAGTCGCATACCAAAGTGATTGACAATTGTTTGAATGATTGATCCATAACACAGGGCTGTAGTTTTCTGTTTGACCTCATGAAACTTAGCAGCAAGGAAGTGAGGCCAGTGTAAACGCGTTCTATTTTGCAGCAGATACATGAGCACCACTTCATTCCTTTCAATTCTCGAATATCCTCCTGCCCTTGGTCGAATGATTCTTGAGATTACCCAATTCAAGAGCCTAGGATCTCGCTTCAAATGACCGGCTGTTATTGTTTCATTTGATCTGTCAAATACGGAAGGGTCTTTGAGGATTGACTTCATGTAGGCCTCATGGTCATAGTTTCCCGGTACATCCCCGTCTACCATACGGAGTTCATCACCTACGATTTTCAGACCAAAGATACTAATCCAGACCCGTTTGTCAACAACATGCGACCTAGATCCCATTTTGAAACGGAAATTACAACCGTCCCCTTTTGTAAATCCTGCATAGAAAGCCCTAACGGTATTTTCACAGTACGGGGTATCACATTGCACTAAGGGATGAATATTTTGATGTTCAATTAACGCAGCGACATCAGGGATATGCATGTTTTCGACAAGATTTGGATCATAAGTATATTGCTTAACAATTTTTCTTTTCATCTGCCACTTCTCAAAGTTTTCTCTACAATCAGGATGAACAAGAGCACTTACCGGTTGAGATGAAGAACTGGAAGCAATTTCCTTTCCTTTTCTTGATTTTGGAGGCATGGTTGGAGATGCTTTGTGTGAGAGGGATGATTTTTGGACAATTTTGAGTTTGAGGAATTAGGGTTAGCCGTACCAAATGTGATGAGAATGAGAGGGAATGCAAGAATGGAATGTTTTGAATGAATGAGAATGGGTCGGGTCGACCTAACAGACCCAAATATGGAAAAATTAACGCAGTAGGTCGACCTAAAGTATGGCTGGGTCGACCTAACAGAAGTAACAAAACAAATGACCAAATTAGGTCGACCTAAATTGTGAGTAGGTCGACGCAACTGGACCTTTTTAGTTTCTCTAAAGAAGCTTCTTATGTAGGTCGACTCAAATACAGAGTAGGTCGACCTAGGTTTCCTTCAATGATGAAAATGCCTTAGAAATGTTTCTATATGATGTATTTTTGTTTTGTCATATGCTTGAATGCACAAACATTGTATGTTATGAATGAAAATGATGAACACATATACCTAAGTATTTGAGAAGAGTAGATAAGAGCACATGAAGTCACTATAAGCATGCTAATTGATAGCATATTATAGCATCAATAAAATTTTTGGAAGTGAACAATAAACATGTTACCGCTTTCTCAATATGTAGGTGTTTTGTCATCATTGTGTGGAGTCTTCTTGTCAGTGTGCCATACTCCTGGATTTGATGATGAATTGTTTTGATGGAATGTTTCACAGGTTGATTTTTGCGAAAAACTCATCTAGTGTCGATTACTTGATGTTCTTCCGGATGCAGGACATAGTCCCAAACAATATTCTGCTAAGAATAGGTTTAAAATCTCTTTGCAATGCAACTTGCCAATTTGCACATCAAGTAATGCGTCCTATGTGTTTTTCGGGTTAACTGTATTTGTAATGTATCTCATACATTTGCGATGGCCAGAACACCTACATTTCCTCTGCCAAGTATGGTTCTTCAATCTGTCTTCATAGATGACATACCAAGATTAGTATGTCTTCCTTTATGTGTCTTGAGCACCAGCTGTCAAGGAACCACCACCTTTCGGCGATGTCAAGACACTTTTCCTGCGAGATTAAATTAGAGTGGAAGGTCCCCAATCTTCATTGGGTCCTGGATGGTGAGTACACAATTTGTTGCACTTAGGCAACCATTGAAATACTCCTTTAGGAACTAAATTTCTCCTAAATTTGCATTTTTCAATGGTATGTCCCTTTTTGCAACAATAATGTCAGGTAATATGATGAGAATATGGAGTTTTGCTAGTTGATACTTTTGGTACAAAAGTGTATTTGCTATATAAAGGAGTATACGATCTTTTGAACTTGTTTGGATCAACCGCAAAAGTCACTTTTGGTTGTAGAGCCTTGTCTAACTTGGCTTTTAGATCTCTTACTTCTTTTTGCCAAATGTGACATGTCTCACAACCAAACCATGATGTAGGATCTATTTCAACTTTGTCCTTTTGAATGTCTAGCATAGATTGTTTTAAAGCTTCCATATCCTTTTCGGTTTTCTCAACTTTTGATTCAAGATATGAAAATATTTTCTTATTTGAGGCCAAAAGTTTGAAAGCTTTAATTGCATCTCTATGTAACTCTTCAAAAGCAAGTTTTAGTTGAGAATGAGATACCTTATCTACGAGTTCAGGTTTAAGATGACTTACAGCTTTCTTTTTCTTGTTTTGATGAGCCATGAAACATAGGTTTGCTGATTCTTCTTCATCGCTTGATGAGCTTTCACTAGATGAATCACTTTCCCATGCTATGTAAGCTCTTTTAGATTTGTTATGACCTTTGCTTTGGTTCTTCTCCTTTTCTTTCTTAAGGTATGGACAATCCGGTTTGTAGTGACCGGCTTTCCCACAATTGAAGCAAAGACCTTTGATCTTTCCTTTGTTGTCGTCATCTTGTTTGAACATGTTTGATTGCTTTCTATAGTTGATCAAGCCTTTGTCGGAATGTTTTGCTCCATTTTTCTTTAGATATTTGTTGTATCTTCGCACAAACAGTCCCATTTCCTCATCATCGGAGTCTTCGTCATCACTTGTGTCACTATCCTTTGGCTCTCGTTTTGAGGTCTTGGAGCTCGAAGCTTTTAGAGCTATTGACTTCTTCTCTACCTCTTTCTCCATGTTCTTTTCTTTCTTTGTCCTCTTCTCATGCATGTCAAGGCATTTAAGATGCTGTTCATGTTCCTCTAGTTTACCAAAAAGAGTGGTAATGTCTAAAGTGTTGAGATCATTTGCTTCCTTAATTGCTGTAACTTTGGGTTGCCATTCCCTGTTCAAACACCTTAAGATTTTGTTAGTAGCAACTGCATTGGAAACAGGTCTATCAAGAGAATTTAATCGATTTTTCAGATGAACGAATCTCTTCTGCATGTTTTCGATGGATTCACCATCTTCCATGTGGAAGAGTTCGAACTCTTGAGTTAACGTATTGATCCTAGCTAGTTTGACATCATCCGTTCCCTCGTGGGCAACTTGCAATGTGTCCCACATAGCTTTAGCTGATCTACAATGGGAAACACGATAGTATTCATCAACTCCTAGAGCTGAGATTAGAATGTTTCTCGCTTTCCAATCGTATGCATATCTCTTTTCATCTTCAGCATTCCAAGTATCTTCTGGTTTTGGAACAACTGCACCAGCTGCATTTGTCATGGTGATCTGAAATGGACCATTGACAATAGCTGTCCAGATATTCCTATCAATTGCATTGATATGGACACACATACAATCCTTCCAATAGCCGTAGTTTTCGCCGTTGAAAACTGGAGCTCTATTATGAGCCCCTTTAGGTCCGGAAGCCATCTTTCCAATAAGTGTTTCACGTAGCACGGAATAAACCAGAGCTCTTGATGCCACTTGTTAGACGCTGGCCTTAGGATCTAGAGGGGGGGGTGAATAGATCGTTCACAGTTTTACGGATTTAAACGACTTTTCAGCGGAAGTGAATTCTGAATCGACTCGCGTCTATTCCGAACCACTATCGAAACGATTATATATGTGTTTAAAAAACCAGTCAAAGACTTGAAGTAAATGATAAGAGTATATGTTGTAGAATCAAGACGTTTCTCTTATGAAAATCAGATTAACTTTTTGTATGATGGACAATGTTTGCAATGCAGTAAGAGTGATAGAAACAAATATACAAACACTTGGTGATAATGATCAAATTGAAGGTAATTCAATGTGTGATGGATTGTGATGTTTATGAACGAACTTAATTCACAATCTTAATACTCGAATCGTTGATCAATTTGCTATTATAACCAAATATGAACAAAATGTAAATGAAAAGGTAAAAGCGACAAGAACACGATATTTGTTTAGGCAGTTCGTCGATCGTCCTCGCTACGACTACGTCTGCCCCCAATTCCAAATTGAAATTGGGTAATCTTTCATTAATGTTGAAAGTAGTATATACAAAGAAGATAACAAAGCGATAAACGATAAACCAATTATGTCGATCCTTTGAATCTTCTTCCCCCTTAATCTTGAGCAAGATCAAGGTTATCCAAGAGCTTCACTTTGATTCCCTTCTGCAGTGTCTTGATTCCTTGAACTCCCCGTTCCTCAATCGTTACACTCAGCCGAATCCTCAATGAACGCCTCTTGATAAAAACCCCCAAGAACCACCCGTCGTGGAGGACAAAACCCGCAGATTTTATTCACCAACAAACCCCACAAACCTTCACCCACTAGGAATCTTCAATTCCGTTCCATGGACGTTATCGAACTCATCACTAACCCGCAACGCAAGAATGATTATGTGTAATTGTGTTGGAGATGATGAAGAACGAAGATGAGAAGCGTTTGTGTATCTTTCAGTCGTTGATGTTCTTTGAATAATTACCCTTGGACAATATATAAGATAGCTTAACAGTTGGAGATGAGAGAAACAGAATTTTTGGCATTCTTGATCAGTTAGGTCGACCACTTGTAGTGCTTAGGTCGACCTAGCAGAGCTTGCAGAATTTTGCTCCCAGTTAGGTCGACCTGTTGAAGGAGTAGGTCGACCAGAATCCTCTTCTGATGCGTTCTGGGGACATTTTCACAGATTAGGTCGACCTAGTTGTTGTGTAGGTCGACCTAACAGGCTGGTTTGTAAAATTCATCAATTTAGGTCGACCTAAATGATGTGTGAGTCGACCTAGCAGGAGTATATGAATTTTTCTCCATTTTAGGTCGACCTGGGTTGATGGTAGGTCGACCTAACTGCTGTTTTTCTGCATTCTTCTTGTTTTGCTTGTGTTGAGTCAACCTATAAACATAAAAACATAATGAGTTGACCTATGAGTGATCAATGCTTGCTTTTCTTTGAGTTTTCTGCTTCCGTCTTGTTGTTTGAATGCTTATTTGAGTTTGCCATGAATCAAAAACATCTTTGAGTGTAATCTTGTATTCACAAGCTCCAATTGGTTGGGAAGAGATTCCTTTGGTGACTCATCAATTTGCCATAAATTCCTAAATGTAATCATTACATAATCACATGCCTTTGTTTTTGGGAATCTTCTCTAATCCTTATGCAATGATGAAATTGGATGTATGGTGTGCTTGCAGATGTATTAGAGGTCGGGTAGCATCATTTAGAGAAGGCATTTGCACAAAATTGCAAAGTTTCAATTTGTACATGACCTATAATTTCACCTTATGAGGCCAACTTTGAACAAGCATAACTCCTAGCTCAAAATGAATTTGGAGAAGGTTGAGCACAATTTGGAAAGCCCTAAACATCTACTTCAAATCATTAGTTTGGGGTTTCTTCAGAATCATTTGGGAAAATTGTGAAAAATGAGCCCAAAGTTGGATGAAAACTAGGTTAAAAACACTTAGAAAAATTTCTAAGTTTTTATAACCTAAAGCTTGAAAATTCCAAATCTCTTAAATGGTTGATCTTTTGAAAAAAGTTCCTATGTAAGATGTTGTTTTATTTTGCAAGATCTACAACTTTCATGTTGGAAGTTTTTTGAGTTGTGTAGGTGAAATTTTGAGTTCCCACAATGCCCTCAAAAACCCTAATTCCCGACTTTTTGCTCCTTGATGATTCTTCTTGAATTTCTTTGGTCAAATGACTTTAATATCCATATATTGATGATATTGATCTTTGAAAGTCATGGTTTGACCAAAAATCTTAAAAGTCAAAGGTGATCCCATACAGTTGACTTTTTCCAGATAAAGTGAGATTTTGGACTTTTGTGTGGAATTAAGATCTTCTCCTCAAATGAGTGATGTAAATGGGTTATATTGAGGTAGCAGAGGTTCTTGAATCCTGCCTTGAGTTTTGGATCCATGCCCTGATTAAAATTCAACTATCCAGATGAATTAGGTTAAAAACCCTAATTGTCGACCAGATGAAATTGGTGACTGTGGATCTTGAATTGAGGTGTGATGTCCAGTGGATCTTATTGTATGGATCATTTGAAGATGATTGAAGTCTTTAATAGATGTCCTGGGGCTTTTTAGGGTTTCCCAAAGGTGATCCCTGATTTTAGTCCTTAATAGGCTCAAAAACCCTAGTCTGGTGACCTGAGTAAACCTGTACTCAGATGACTGAGTGTCTAATCAATCATAGGTGAATATAAAAGTGAAGCTTTTGAGTCCTATGATTGTGTTAGAGACCAATCCTTCTATTGATTGATCCTTTGCCTGAGTTTTCTTGTCTTTGAACATCCTTGATTAAATGCCAAATGAAGAAGTGACTGCTCTGGGTACTTGCTTTGACCTGATGAAAATCCTGAAGATATGTCATCTCAGGGGGGTCAAAAATTAGGGTATCACAGCAGGGTCCACTCAACGACCCACCAGCGGCTTATGGAAGAAGCGAACTACGTTGGGACCTCCGCATAGCGGACTAGCTCCGCTTAGCGAGCCCTTTTATTTTTTTTGAAAAATGAACAGCATCCGCTTAGCAAGCCAGGGGCCGCTTAGCAGACGTGCGATTCTACAGATACTCAGGTTTGTGACAGAGCCGCGATTTCAAACATCCACCACTACAAACCATTTCTAAACATCATTTACAGGTATGAAATCATCACAAACATCATCATACATCATCAAACATCTATAAAATACATTTATAAATCAACAATTCATGCAATCTCATCAATTTCCCAAAACCTACAATCCCAATCCCAATATATTCAATCGAATTGAATCATATCTTAATCCATTCTATCACTTATAATCACATAAAAGAAATTAATCAAAAGAGTCCCCCCTTATCTTCCAAGAATCTGGACTTTTCCCCTTCTACTCCATCAAACTCGTAAGCCCCCTTTCTTCAAATTCAGCAAGAATCTCCAATCTTCAAACTCACTTATCTCCCTCATCAAGAACTTCCCTGAAACAAATTAAGATATCAAATCGAAGGAAATTTCGTGTAGAATCCGAATCTTCAAGAATTACCTGATTTGGAGCTACGAGCAAAAAGTTATGACTCATTTTGTGAGGGTTGCACCATGAATACGAAAATGGATTTTGTCCATGAGTTCCTCTTCTCTCCCTTTTAGGTTTTCCTCATCTATTTCTCAATTTCCTCTTATTTTCTTGTTTTATGAAAACATAACATAATTTAGTAATGGGCTCAACAACTTAATACCCCCTCATTACTAAATACCACACTTGGCCCAAAGATCAATATTCCATGATTCCTCCAATTAGTTCATCGAAAGTACTAAATAATTCTAAATAATAATTTAATTTTCGATTAAATTAAAATTAAAAAATATGGGGCATTACAACTCTCCCCCACTAAAAGAGTTTTAGTCCTCGAAAACATACTTCAAGTGAAAAGTTCCGGATAGGAGTTCTTCATCTGACTCTCCAATTCCCAGGTAACATTTCCCTAGTCGATCCTTAAAATTCATCTGACATAACCAACAGAAAGCATGTCCCATGCATTTAATCTCAGCTCTTACGTCGCATTCGACCACCCCAAAGCTGTACCACTCGCAATATCTCCAAAAGGTTAACGACAATGAAACGTCGAGGTGCGACCCATACAATACGCCCAATAATTGAATAATATAATTACACAATCCATGGTATGATCACACCTGATCAACACTGCAATAATCCATTCCATCTACCGAACGTACCAACCTTAGACACACTTTTCCATCTGAGCGATAAAATAATACTTACACTTTTCACCAACTGCTTCCCTCAAGAAACTCAATAATAATATTCCTATACCATTGAATTTAAACTATCTGACTCCTCTCAAGTCACACCAGCAACTATCCTACACGTTACATTCCGCTTTTGCTGCACTATTCTGATTACTCATTACAATCATCATCACCAATTAGATTTCTTAGTTTTACCTAATTCCGACTCTCTTTACTCATTCGTTTAAAATCCTCCTTTACCATACATGGTACTAATTTACCACTTAGCAATAGTTACACGCACTCAAAAACAGAATCCGGAGTTACTACATCTATTAAAACATTCCAACCATCGCAACGAGTACACACAAGTAGTTATAATCACACTCACCAGCCTCAATATACCATTGATTATAAAATAACTCAAACTGAGTCACACTCTTCTCTAAGAATTAAATCAACTTCGTCCTTCATAGAGTATAATTCCTCATTATATCAGGAAATCTACAATAACACCTTACAACAGCACAAAATTATTATAGCATCATATAGTATCATCTCATCGTCTTAACTTCGTCGAATACATACTCGTTAAATACGTACAACCACAATAACATATTCATCATCTCGACAATTATTCAAAAGGGTTCTAATTCTCCGGTACAACATCCTTACATCCACTAGATCCTGAATCCAACATATAGATCGATACATGTTCTCTACGTAGGCTTCCGACATATTAATTCCTCACTGCCCACGAGTAGTACTCATAACACCACTCAACATCACACTTTCGCTGTGCGACTTTGATTACTCGTCTTAAGTCACCGTCCAATAAGTTGCACTCTTTCATATTCACTTCTTCATAAGTTCACACAACATGGTGAGTGATTATTCTCACGGCTTAGTATTCATCACATCTTATACCATTAAGATAACAAACAATATCATCCCATCTATATGATTCCGTCTACTATCAACAAGAGATTAAGGGTGATCATATCCTCAATTTGTCAATAGATAACCGACAACCATATTTAAGCATAAACTGTCGTTACTACATAATAGTGTCCTTTCTGAGTTTGCACTCAAACTCATTAACATCATCATAGTTCAATAATTCACTACGGTGTCCTTCTTCTAGAATATTCTTTCGAAGCTCAAAAACATCAAGAACACAAACTCGATCACCCAACCTCATTATACCATTCTCGTCAATTATGAATTCACCGCCTTTACCTTGGTAATTCAAAGTCAACTTATCGATCAACTCAACACCAGCTTTCTGACATTCTCTAATCTCGTAAAGAATACCACTAGTCAGCTTTAGCATACCCAATCTAACACTATTAGGAGTGTCGTCACATACCAAACTCAAATCTCTAAATTATTCAATTAAATCCATTCCTTTCACCATTAGCACCAACATATTTAAAGACTTCCTACTCAACGCATTAGCACGACATTTTCCATACCAGGATGGTAATTCAAACCAAAATCATAATCTTTAAAAAAAACTCTAACCATTTCCGTTGCCTCGTATTAAGCCCTTTCTGATCAAAGAGGTACTTCAGACTCTTATGATCACTAAACACTTCGAATCTCGAACCATACAAATAATATCGCCACAACTTCAAAACAAAAACCACAGCTGCCAACTCTAAATCATGAGTTGGATAATTCCTTTCATGCACTTTAAGTTGTCTCGACGCATATAAGCTACTACTTGCTGATTTTGCATCAATACACCACCCAAACCCATCAGTGACGCATCACAATATACCACAAACGATTCTGCCGGATTCGGCAGAATCGAGATAGGAGCACTAGTCAACCAATTATTCAACTCTTGGAATCCTTCCTCACATTTCGAATCCCAACCAAATGCTTGAATCTTTCTTGTCAACTTAGTTTACGGCAATGCTAACTTTGAAAATCCTTTTATGAACTTTCTGTAGTAACCTGCAAGACCAAGAAGACTACGAATCTCTGATACTGACTTTGGAGCTTCCCATTTAGATACCGCTTCTATCTTCGTGGGATCAACCGCTATACCATCTTTTAGAAATCACACGTCCAAGAAAGCTAATTTCATCCAACCAAAATTCACACTTGTTAAGTACTCTTCAACTTCAGAATCACTAATGTACTCATACATTACTATTCATCTTGTCCCAAATCAAAATCCTCGTCGTAGCAAAAGACCATAACAACATTCATAACTCGTGGTTTTACTCCAAATTCCATGACATATTTCGCGTCCAAATATCATTCCACTCGCAATCTCAACAGAGTCTTCCTCACATCAGTAGGTGTCAGAAATCCTCTACAATTCTTCTTTTATACATGTCATTGCTTTGGCATCACAAATACGACTTCAAACGTTCTAAAGTTTATTTCACCTTTACTACTAATTCACTCCTCACTAAAATCCATCGGCACTCAAATCATCTTTATTACCGAACATCTCATTAACTTATTCACCAACAACATGTTCTACTCAACTTCGTTTCAAACAATCGCGGTAGTAGGCATTCCTATTTAACAAGTTTCACGATTCCTTAACCGACTTCAAACTCTTTCCTCATAGGATCAATCTACTATATTTATAACTCTCCCATAAGGTAGAACATAATCTCTCCTCTTCGTAGGTTCAAACGACACATTAATCCGACACTCGGAACTCAAGATATGAATTTTCCAATGTCATCCGAAATGCAACATCGACATCATGCAGCGACACTCTATACGATATCTCCAAAACTCCTCAAATGGTACATTTAATTATTAAAATTTCTTCTAAACAAACCTTTTAATTATTCCTTCAATCCGTTCAACTCTGACACTGACATCCGTGCAGTACCAACAAACAAGTCGAGATCTAAGAACAAGCGTAACCGCAACTTCACATCTTTCCAACATCATCCTGTCACAATTAAATATGTTACAGCTGCCGCAACCATTTTTATAATAAATTTCATCTCGTTAGCTTTTCCACACTTCAAACGGAACTCAAATTGGATGTCCAGAACTGCAGTTATGAATTTTCGAAGTTTCACAATGAATCAGCAATTTTCCTGTGTTTTGCTTATGGACTCATCCTCTTCGAATCAATCACATTATAAACAGCCCCTTATCATATCTCTTTGCTTCCAAATTCTTATAACTTGAGCAACACATTCCATCGTCGAAGTTCAATTTATGAAACATCACGACATCAATCCTCTTTGCAAACGTTCAACTGAACCTCTTCCGAAAAGCAAGGCTTCTCCCCCACTTCACTCAAACCAACTCCTGCAATAAAAAAAACAAGTACCAACAGTGATTCACAAAAATTTCGTGTACCAAGGGATAATACGCCGACAGTATTCAACTGTCGCACATCTCAACTGACTCGACAATTGGCCGGACGGACCGACCTACTCTGATACCAAAATTGTAACACCCTTCTAAACCCCGCGGAAATTAAATAATTAATCAGAGTAAAACATTTAAACAAGGGTGCCACAAATAAATAAAACAATTAAAATAACTATAGTCTGAAGTCATGCTTCATTAGGAAACGATTAACCAAAACATAATCATGTTCATCACATCGGAATAAGGAAACATCGCCAATACAACCAATGGAAATATAATCCAACACCAAATAAAATAGATTAATCTCATAAAACTCTAAAACTACCGTTCCCCAGTGTTACAAGATCAGAGCATGACCTACACGACCCAAAATAACTAATAAACTCTACGATTCATCCTCACCGAGCACTAATGCTGCTACTCCTTAATCTGAAAAATATCAACAAGTAAGGGTGAGTCTCATTCACAATTAATCAATGTTATGCAATCATAAGCAACAAAACATCATAATATATCCTTGACCCAATTTGTCATATATTCAGATTTCAATAATCATTCATCAACCACAACAAATACACACCAAACATAACACTGAAATCATTTCAATCATGTTATGACAACAATGCATATGACCAACCGACACTATGCATGTGGTACTAATAAACCGAGGAAATAATCCACTTGACCGATCTAAACCTCATCGAGACACGGCCCTACCGACACAAATTCCACACAATGGGAATTATGTCCACCATTGATCCAAATATCATCGGGATCCAGCACCGAAATGCGCATGAATGAATGCACACATATAACATACTTAAAAATATCACTGATTCGATGCACCGCATCGTCTCACCATAACTCACTATTTTCATCATCGACAAAGTATGTACATGTTTGCACAATCATTCGATCATTTACACATTCATCACGATAACCATTACAATAACCACCATCCATTGTCATACCGAAACATTGCCATATTCACACAATCATACGTATGCACAATATTTCATTTCACAAGTAATTAAATAAATTTTAAAAATAGGTCGGGCCACTGCCCATCCCACCAATTCATCATATAAAATATTTAATTTGCTTTACAACACCCAGAACGGCACTAAGAACGGATATACGGGTCAAAAGTTATAATTTTTCAAAGTTCAAGAAATTTCTGCACAGTAGGGTCCGCTCAACGACCCACTAGCGGCTTATGGAAGAAGCGAACTACGTTGGGACCTCCGCATAGCGGACTAGCTCCTCTTAGCGAGCCCTTTTATTTTTTTGAAAAACAAACAGCATCCGCTTAGCGAGCCAGGGGCCGCTTAGCAGACGTGCGATTCTGCAGATTCTCAGGTTTGTGACAGAGCCGCGATTTCATACATCCACCACTACAAACCGTTTCTAAACATCATTTACAAGTATGAAATCATCACAAACATCATCATACATCATCAAACATCAATAAAATACAGTTATGAATCAACAATTCATGCAATCTCATCAATTTCCCAAAACCTACAATCCCAATCCCAATATACTCAATCGAATCGAATCATATCTTAATCCATTCTATCACTTATAATCACATAAAAGAAATTAATCAAAAGAGTCCCCCCTTATCTTCCAAGAATCTGGACTTTTCCCCTTCTTCTCCATCAAACTCGTAAGCCCCCTTTCTTCAAATTCAGCAAGAATCTCCAATCTTCAAACTCACTTATCTCCCTCATCAAGAACTTCCCTGAAACAAATTAAGATGTCAAATCGAAGGAAATTTCGTGTAGAATCCGAATCTTCAAGAATTACCTGATTTGGAGCTACGAGCAGAAAGTTATGACTCATTTTGTGAGGGTTGCACCATGAATACGAAAATGGATTTTGTCCATGAGTTCTTCTTCCCTCCCTTTTAGGTTTTCCTCCTCTATTTCTCAATTTCCTGTTATTTTCTTGTTTTATGAAAACATAACATAATTTAGTAATGGGCTCAATAACTTAACACCCCCTCATTACTAAATACCACACTTGGCCCAAAGATCAATATTCCATGATTCCTCCAATTAGTTCATCGAAAATACTAAATAATTCTAAATAACAATTTAATTTTCGATTAAATTAAAATTAGAAAATATGGGGCATTACAACTCTCCCCCACTAAAAGAGTTTTGGTCCTCGAAAACATACTTCAAGTGAAAAGTTCCGGATAGGAGTTCTTCATCTGACTCTCCAATTCCCAGGTAACATTTCCCTAGTCGATCCTCAAAATTCATCTGACATAACCAACAGAAAGCATGTCCCATGCATTTAATCTCAGCTCTTACGTCGCATTCGACCACCCCAAAGCTGTACCACTCGCAATATCTCCAAAAGGTTAACGACAATGAAATGTCGAGGTGCGACCCATACAATACGCCCAATAACTGAATAATATTATTACACAATCCATGGTAAGATCACACCTGATCAACACTGCAGTAATGCATTCCATCTATCGAACGTACCGATCTTAGACACACTTTTCCATCTAAGCGATAAAATAATACTTACACTTTTCACCAACTGCTTCCCTCAAGAAACTCAATAATAATATTCCTATACCATTGAATTTCAACTATCTGTTTCCTCTCAAGTCACACCAGCAATTTTCCAACACGTTACATTCTGCTTTTGCTGCACTATTCTGATTACTCATTACAATCATCATCGCCAATTAGATTTCTTAGTCTTACCCAATTCCGACTCTCTTTACTCATTCATTTAAAATCCTCCTTTACCATACTGTCATACCCTAATTTTGATCCCCCCTGAGATGTCACACCTCTAGACATTTCATCAGCTCAGGACATGTACATAGAGCAGTCACCTGTTTATCTGTTACTCAATCGAGGATGCTCAAGGATGATCGCGACTTTGCGTGTCTATTAGTCGGGATAACTACAAGTGCACAGTCGTGTCGTGTAGTTTTAAAAGATATCGAATCCACAGGGACTATTAATCGACCTACCGTTATCTAAAGTTACTATGTAAAGCTAAGGCTAATGATATTTGGGTTTTTTATAAATGGAGAAACTAAAATCCTAAATCTAAATAAAATATAAATGCGCGGATATCGGTATGTAGTTCGTCTAACTTAGATGATCCGAAGTTCCATTGGCCAAATTCTAACTAAATCAAAAATCTTTACTAACTATGTTATTTAAAAGTCCTCATCTCAAACTCTCGCTCTATTGATTCAGACTACGAACCTAACTCATAATGTACGCTCTCGCCATCCCACCAGATTTAGAAACGCTTTTTGAAAACATCATATTTAATAAAATGCTCGGTTCATGAAGACGTTACCTACTTAAATCTCCTAGTCTCAAACTCTCGCTCTGTTGACTCGGATCATGCTAGTATTCCCTAACGTACACTCTCGCCATACCGCGTCGGGTTTAAAAACACTTTTTGAAAGTAAATAAATTCTAATCAGTTTTAATACGCTTTCGCCATCCTTAAAACTAATGTCCTATGCCTACTATCCAGTTAAAGATCTCAAACTCTCGCTCTGTTGACCTTAACCTTTATTAGTTCTAAAACCTCAAACTCTCGCTCTGTTGGTTTTATAACTTTATCAAATTAAATTAGACACAAAACCAGAAATGAGTGATTTTTAATAAAATATATTTAAGCCAATTTATTTCGGATCCCTACGGTTAAATTACTTTACATACCGACATCTAAATAAATTAGCCAGGCATATTGATACGGTTAAACATGCATAAATCAGTTCGGTTCATAATAAAAGGCATATTAAATGGCATACAATATATCATGCAAATAAATATAAATAAAGGCGGTAAATAATAAACCCGAATAATATAATCTGAATTAATTAAACTTGGAATCTTGGAGTACTTGAACTTCCACCACAGGTTGGTTGGCTTGTTCTTCAAATATTATCCAGCATGAATTAAAACAAGGAAATAAAAACTAAATCTAACGTAAGGTTAGATTCGTTAAAGGTTCACAACAGTTTCCGGTGTAGAAATTGTTGTGAGAAAATATGAACGAAAGTAGAAATAAAAGCTGGAATTAAAATTGCTGGAATGAAAGGAAAATAATACTGAAATAAAAACAGTGATTGGGACTAAGCATGGTCCAACGCTTTTTCACTTCGTAGAAGCCTCTATTTATAATGAGAAATGTGGTAACTGCTTCTTCACGTGTTCCTCTTTCTTCCCTGAGAATTTAGGAACGGTTTTGACTTGGAAAGAGTTGGAGACGTGCGTCTTGCGTAAGAAAGAAGTGGAGAAAATAGTGGAGAGTTGGAGACGGATGTCTCAAGTGGCTGACGTGGCCTTTGGACGTGGGTGAACTTGGGAGACGGACGTCTCCTTTGATGACGTGGCCCTTGGACTTTGGAGACGGGCGTCTCCATGCAATTGGGCCCTAAGACGGGCGTCTCAGCTTCTTCATAGTGGGAGCTTAAGCTCCTTCGTGGGCTGGGCTTCCACATTTGATCCATCCTATTTTCACCCTTCACATTTGATTCATTCCATTTGCACCTCCACTTCACTACAGTACCTCCAACTTGATTCTTTTGCCCTTTTTAATACGATTTCTTCTCGATTTCTTCTTCTTTTTCCAAATGCTTCTTGCATAAACATAATACATGAAACAAAGGAAAATAACAGCATAATACCGTAATGATATATAATTATAATAAAATAACAAAACAATTTATGTTATAATCGAGCTTAATATACGATATAATTACGTGTTATCAAAGGACAAAGGAGTTCAGGAAAAGGATCAATCAATGAGAGAATAACCTCTAAAACAGTCACAAGACTCAAATGATGCATTCATTCACCTATGATTGATTAGACACCAGTCATCAAGACTCAGGTTTGCTTAGATCACCAGACCAGGGTTTTGAGCCCATCAAGGACTGAAATCAGGGACCACGTTTGGGAAACCCTAAAAAGCTCCAGGACATCACTCAAAGGATTCAATCATTTTCAAATGATCCATATAACAATATCCACTGGGCATTACACCTCAATTCAAGATCTACTGTCATCAATTTCATCTGGTCGACAATTAGGGTTTTAGACCTAATTCACTTGGACAGTTGACTTTTAATCAGGACATGGATCCATAACTTAAAACATGGCTCAAGAACTTCTATTACCTCAATATAATCCATTTATATACCTCATTTGAGGAGGAGAACTTGATTCATCACAAAAGTCCAAGATTTCACTTCATTTGGAAAAAGTCAACTGTACAAGATCCCCTTTGACTTTTAGGGTTTTGGATCAAACCATGACTTTTAAGGATCAATATCATCAATATATGATTATTGAAGTCATTTGACCAATAAAAATCAAGAAAATTCATCAAGGATCAAAAAGTCAACAAAAAGTCAAACTAGTGCATTTTGACCTAGTTCATGGATCTCAAAATTTCACCTACACAACCTAAAAAACTTCCAAAATGAAAGTTGTAGATCTCACAAAATAAAAAAACTTCTCACAAAGGAACTTTTTTCAAGAGATCAATCATTTGAGAGATATGAGCTTTGGAAGTTATAGGTCATAAAAACTTAGAAAAAATTATAAGTGTTTTTAACCTAGTTTTCTTCAAACTTTGGGCCTATTTTACACAATTCTCTCAGGTGATTTTGAAGAAACTCCAAACTAGTAAATTGAAGTACATTTTAAGGGCTTTTCAAATTGTGCTCAACCTTCTCCAAATTCATTTTGAGCTAGGAGTTATGATGGTTCAAAGTTGGGCTCATGAAGTAAAATTATAGGTCATGTACCATTTTGAAGCAAATTTGTGCAAATGACTCTACTAATTGATGCTACATGACCCATAACATATCAGTAGAGATACCATACATTCATTTTCACCATGGCATAAAGATTAGAGAATATTCCCAAAACAAGAACATGTGATTATGTAATGATTACATTTGGGAAATTTATGGCCAAGTGGTGAATCATCAAAGGCATCTCTTCCCAACCAATTAGGACTCTTCTCTGCATCAGAATTGTCCCCTAAGATCAGAAGAGATCAATGGATGGGGAGCTAGCTCGAATTTGCAATCATTGCATTTTGGAGATTCCTTGAATTTCTTCATGGCCAAGAAACCAAAACTCCATCACTAAGCAAGCTTACTATCTCCAATTGCTCTGAACCTTTTGCCTATAAATTAGAGAGCATACCTTAGTAAGAAAACACACCAAAGCAACAGAAATCTTGCTTTCTCTCTTCTTCCTTAATACTTAGGTTTTTCAAAGGCTCTTTGGCAAGAAGACTCGGATTCTTCAAACTAGAGCTCTTCCTTTGAAAGTAAGTATTCAAACACCTCAAGGGAGGTATTTAGAAGTGATCCAAACACCTGGAACACTTCTGTACATGGAGAATCACAATATTCACCTCTCACTTGGAGCTACATCAGTTGGGGTCGAGCAAGAGGTCCCGTGGAGTTTCAACCCAAGCAAAGCATCTCAACACCTTCCTGGGGATCACTGAAGCTATCTGGATCACTACAACAACTCTGTAGCACACTTTGATCAGAGCTCAACCTCCATTTTTGAGGTAAGTTTCATGAACTTCAAACTCCATAATTCACGCATGATAAATTAAAAATGAAGTTACCAGTTGGTTTATGCACCTTTGAGGATCATTAACCCTCAATCAATTGCATCATATCATGCATATAGAGTATTTCATGTTAATTTTCAGTTTTAGGGTTCTTAGTGTTCATGCGTGCGAATTTTGAATTACACTGAAAATAAATAAAATCAAAGGATACCATCATGATCCTTGTTCAAAAACGAGCAAAATCCATGTTTACATCTTTGAGTTTGGTTGAGAAACGAGTGAGATATCAAATTCAAAAGTTATGGAAGCTTGAGGTTGAAGATGAAGATGGTGGTGCCATTTTTCAAATTTCCCAGGAACGAGTTTATTTTATTTTGAATGGTAGGCGTGTTATCTACGAATTTATCGTAGTGTCCCAATGGTTACAGCGCGCGTCCAAACTCTTGCCTTGCCTTAGGTCTGGGGTTCGATCCCCCCCTCAGACCTTTTGTTCATTTTATTTTTTTTCAAATCATTTTAATGCTTTGCTTTCACATATAATCACTTGGGCACCCTTGCTAATCAGTCCACGCGCGTGGCTCTGTTGGTAATTGTTTTGTTTGATAACCAAGAGGGCGTGAGTTCAACCCTTGGCAAGACCAAACCATATTTTTTTTAAAACTATTTTCTTCCATTTTATTTACAACTTCACATAATTATTTCACCTATCAAATTAAATCATTTTCACTTGATTTTTCACACACTTCTCATTTAATATATATATTTTAAGAATATCCAAAAAAATCACAAAAAATATATTATTTTGATATGTTTTAATTAGGTTTAAAATCACATATTTTAAGTATGTTTTAATACTTTAAAAAAATACAATTTTCACTTGATTTTCAAAAACCTAATCTCTTGTAAATATTTTTGTGATAAAACCCTAATCATTTAGGTCTTAATTAGGTATAGACTGTGTCTTTACCCTAATTAAGATAACTGTTTGTCAATTTTCAAAAACTGTATTTACAAAATCTTCTCTGTGTTTTCAAAACATTCTTCTGGTATTTGAAGGGCATTATTCCCGGTGAAACTCTTCAGATACCTATGTGACCTAGTGTCCATCTTCACTTCTTCTGTTTTCAAAAACATTTCAAAACTGTTTACAATAAACATTCAACTGTTTATCAATAAACAATCAAGCTGATGGTAAGGCTTTGTACATACATCTTCAAAGGCCTCCACTCCATCCAGGTTAGGCTTTATAGCTTTCAATTTACAAGCTTTCATTTAAATTACTGTCAAATATAAACTGTATATATATTGTTTAGAACTACGTCTGAGTACAACCTTAGTGCAGATAAACTATATATATATATATATTATAGGACTATGGCCTAGGATTGAGAATGTCTTCCCGGTGAAGGCTCTTTCCGAATTAGAGATCTTTAGTTCAAACCTCAAGATGAGTTATTCCCGGTGAAACATCTTGAAAAAAGACTTAGAACCAAAATAGGATACATCCACCCAAGAGGAATTATTCCCGGTGAAACCTCTTACCCATTTGCCTAGATCCAAAATAAGTTCAAAACCACACAGCTTTTCTCTTGTGCTATAACAAGGACCCTCGATGACCCTCGATTAGCCTCCTCTTAGGCTTTGTACAAGCATATTCCCAGCTTTCTGTTGAGCTTGTATACAAGGACCCATCAGGTTTCTTATAAACATAGGAACAAGTCTTTAGTCACCTTTTAGCCTACCCTGGTGAGTTTCTTCCACTCTTCAAACCAGACGTCAACAAGCTAAGAATGTCTCAATCTCACATTGAGTTCACCTTTCGGAATGAGAGACATGGACAGTCTCTATCACCTTTATCTTCAAATCTCCAATAGTTTTCCTCCTTAGCAGAGTCTAGGTTCCATATCTGTCTATCCTCAATCAGAGTCAGCCTTAATCTTGGGCTTTAAACAAGAAGTCTCAAATAGTTAATCACTCTTCCATTAAATCCAAAACCCCTGGAAAGAGTTAGCCTCCACATCATTCCTCCATTTTTAACAAAACCCTGCAAAGGGTTAGCCTCCACATCATTCCTCCATTTTTAACAAAACCCCTGGAAAGGGTCAGCCTCCAAAAATTAAGCTTTCAGAGGATAAACTCTCTAGCAGAGTAAACCCCTGGAAAGGGTCAGCCTCCAACATCAATCTTTCAAATCCAAATTCCCTGGAAAGGGTTAGCTTCCAAAATCAACTTCCAAACCTTCAAAACTCCTCATTAGAGTCTAGGTCAATCACTCAAACAAATTCCCCAGTTGAGTCAATCTTCAAACCTAGGTCTTTCATTCATCAATCCCTGCTTAACAAAAGCACAATCCCCAAAAGGGTCAACCTTTAGTCTCTAAACAACAGAGTAATCCTCAATAGAGTCAAAAATCCCCTCTGAGTTAAAAGATCACACACTGGTAGATCTTTCCCCATTTAAAAGTCAGCCATAACCTTGGGCTTTGTACAAGGCATATACTCCCCTTAGAGTCAAAACCCTACTCATAGGTATTCCCCTATCCAGAGTCAGTCACAACCTTGGGCTTTGTACAAGGCAGATAATTGAGTCTCCCCCGTGAGTCCTTCTCCATCAAGTAGCCACAACCTTGGGCTTTGTACAAGGCAGATAAAACCTCATTTTTCTATGTCAAAAGATTCCTAACCTTTAGGATCTTTTCCCCCATAGAGTTATCCATACTCAGTTTCCTCAACAGTCAGCCACAACCTTGGGCTTCATACAAGGCACACAGTAGAGTCTTCCCTAGCTAGAGTCATCCACAACCTTGGGCTTCATACAAGGCACAAAATAAACACTCTTAGACAAGAGTCAGCCTCAATTCCGGGCTTCATACAGAACTCAAAAATCATTCAATCAAAAGATAATTTCCAGTGGAGTCATCTCCCAGAGTCAATAAAATCAATTAAAAAGCCTCAAGCTTGGGCCTCATACAAGCCATCTAAAAAAACAAATCTTTCAAACATTAGATAGACATAGCTTATCTTTATAGGGAGATATTTCTCCTATCTCACCATAAACAAACAAACAATCATTTCAAACAAACAATCATTTCAAACAAACAATCATTTCAAACATTCTCCCATTTAGGACTCGTGAAAGGCATGCCCTGGCACATCCCCAGACTTGTACAACTTTCCCTAATTTGGTCGAGAATCATTCATTCAAGAGACACGTGACTGGCATACTTGTACACGACCAAGTAAGGTCCCCCTCTTAATGAAACAAACTCAGCTTTTCTGTCACTTTTAATATTTGTGGTGGCATAGTAGAAATACCTCTCTGTAAAGATGATTTCATGTCTCTTTACTATAAACAGAGATTTAATTTCCAAGCTTCAACCTTGAGCTTCAAGCAAGGCACCAAAAATAATTAATTTCCCTAATTAGTTCCCCGAACTACAAAAAGCTCTGACTTCCATTATGGATATGTAGGCATGAGGTTCACAAGGAATCTCAGCGAGCTAATCAAAAAAACAAAAATAGTCTGTCTGTATGTCTTTCAATTCAATTCAATTCTCTCTCCTAACACAAAGGAGAAACTTTCCCAATCATAAGCAGCAAACACAAACACATAGACATAGAGAAGGTTCTCGTAGAGTACTATGGATATGTAGGGTGCTTAAAATCTTCCCTATGTATAACCGACCTCCCGGACTCCAGAATTTTTAGTCTAGGTGAATCCCCACACTTAGCAAACTCCTAGGGTTTATCGTAGGAAGAACTGAAATAAAATTCATCCCATAACGGGTGCTTCCCTCCTTCCAAATTTCGCGTGAAGGGTCTAGCGTGCCGTCCTCCCAAGTGAAACGGGGAGGTAAAAAAAACGACACCACACATATATGGTAATAATTTACCACTTAGCAATACTTACACGCACTCAAAAACAAATTCCTGAGTTACTACATCTATTAAAACATTCCAACCATCGTAACGAGTACACATAAGTAGTTATAATCACACTCACCTGCCTCAATATACCATTGCTTACAAAATAGCTCAAACTGAGTCCCACTCTTCTCTAAGAATTAAATCAACTTCGTCATTCATAGAGTATAATTCCTCATTATATATGGAGATCTACAATAACACCTTACAGCAACACAAAATTATTATAGCATCATATAGTATCATCTCATCGTCTTAACTTCGTCGAATACATACTCGATAACTACGTACAACCACAATAACATATTCATCATCTCGGCAATTATTCAAAAGGGTTCTAATTCTCCGGTACAACATCCTTACATCCACTAGATCCTGAATCCAACATATAGATCGATACATGTTCTCTACGTAGGCTTCCGACATATTAATTCCTCACTGCCCACGAGTAGTACTCATAACACCACTCAACATCACACTTTCGCTGTGCAACTTTGATTACCCGTCTTAAGTCACCGTCCAATATGTTGCACTCTTTCATATTCACTTCTTCATAAGTTCACACACCATGGTGAGTGATTATTCTCACGGCTTAGTATTCATCACATCTTATACCATTAAGATAACAAACAATATCATCCCATCTATATGATTCTGTCTACTATCAACAAGAGATTAAGGGTGATCAAGTCCTCAATTTGTCAATAGATAGCCGACAACCATATTTAAGCATAAACTGTCGTTACTACATAATAGTGTCCTTTCTGAGTTTGCACTCAAACTCATTAACATCGTCATAGTTCAATAATTCACTACGGTGTCCTTGTTCTAGAATATTCTTTCGAAGCTCAAAAACATCAAGAACACAAACTCGATCACCCAACCTCATTATACCATTCTCGTCAATTATGAATTCACCGCCTTTACCTTGGTAATTCAAAGTCATCTTATCGATCAACTCAACATCAGCTTTCTGACCTTCTCTAATCTCGTAAAGAATACCACTAGTCAGCTTTAGTATACCCAATCTAACACTATTAGGAGTGTCGTCACATACCAAACTCAAATCTCTAAATTATTCAATTAAATCCATTCCTTTCACCATTAGCACCAACATATTTAAAGACTTCCTACTCAACGCATTAGCACGACATTTTCCTTACCAGGATGGTAATTCAAACCAAAATCATAATCTTTAAAAAAAACTCTAACCATCTCCGTTGCCTCGTATTAAGCCCTTTCTGATCAAAGACGTACTTCAAACTCTTATGATCACTAAACACTTCGAATCTCGAACCATACAAATAATGTCGCCACAACTTCAAAACAAAAACCACAGCTGCCAACTCTAAATCATGAGTTGGATAATTCCTTTCATGCACTTTAAGTTGTCTCGACGCATATAAGCTACTACTTGCTGATTTTGCATCAATACACCACCCAAACCCATCAGTGACGCATCACAATATACCACAAACGATTCTGCCGGATTCGGCAGAATCGAGATAGGAGCACTAGTCAACCTCTTATTCAACTCTTGGAATCCTTCCTCACATTTCGAATCCCAACCAAATGCTTGAATCTTTCTTGTCAACTTAGTTTACGGCAATGCTAACTTTGAAAATCCTTTTATGAACTTTCTGTAGTAACCTGCAAAACCAAGAAGACTACGAATCTCTGATACTGACTTTGGAGCTTCCCATTTAGATACCGCTTCTATCTTCGTGGGATCAACCGCTATACCATCTTTTAGAAATCACACGTCCAAGAAAGTTAATTTCATCCAACAAAAATTCACACTTGTTAAGTACTCTTCAACTTCAGAATCACTAATGTACTCATACATTACTATTCATCTTGTCCCAAATCAAAATCCTCATCGTAGCAAAAGACCATAACAACATTCATAACTCATGGTTTTACTCCAAATTCCATGACATATTTTGCGTCCAAATATCATTCCACTCGGAATCTCAACAAAGTCTTCTTCACATCAATAGGTGTCAGAAATCTTCTACAATTATTCTTTTAAACATGTCATTGCTTTGGCATCACAAATACGACTTCAACCCTTCTAAAGTTTATTTCATATTTACTACTAATTAACTCCTCACTAAAATCCATCGGCACTCAAATCATCTTTATTATCGAACATCTCATCAACTTATTCACCAATAACATGTTCTACTCAACTTCGTTTCAAACAATCACGGTAGTAGGCATTCCTATTCAACAAGTTTCACGCTTCCTTAACCGACTTCAGAATCCCTCCTCACAGGATCATTCTACTATATTTATAACTCTCCCATAAGGTAGAACATAATCTCTCCTCTTCGTAGGCTCAAACAGCACATTAATCCGACACTCGGAACTCAAGATATGAATTTTCCAATGTCATCCGAAATGCAACATCGAAATCATGCAGCGACACTCTATACGATATCTCCAAAACTCCTAAAATGGTACATTTAATTCCTAAAATTGCTTATCAACAAACCTTTTAATTATTCCTTCAATCCGTTCAACTCTGACACTGACATCCCGTGCAGAACCAACAAACAAGTCTAGTTCTAAGAACAAGCGTAACCTTAACTTCACCTCTTTCCAACATCATACTGTCACAATTAAATATGTTACAGCTCCTGCAAACATTTTTATAACAAAGTTTATCTCGTTAGCTTTCCGACGCTTCAAACAGAACTCAAATTGGATGTCCAGAACTCCAGTTATAAATTTTCGAAGTTTCATAACGATTCAACAATTTTCCTGCATTTTGCTTACGAAATTTCTGCTTCAAAAATCATCCTCTTCAAATCAATCACATTCTAAACAACCCCTTATAATATCTCTTCGCTTCCAAACTTCTTATAACTTGAGCAACACATTCCATCGCCGAAGTTCAATTTCTGAAACATCACGACAGCAATCCTCTTTGCAAACTTTCAACTGAACCTCTTCCGAGAAGCAAGGCTTCTCCCCCACTTTGCTCAAACCAACTCCTACAACAAAACAAACAAGTACCAACAGTGATTCACTCGCATGTCGCGTACCAAGGGATAATACACCAACAGTCTTTAACTGTCGCGAAACTCAACTGACTCGACACTTGGCCGGACGGACGGACCTGCTCTGATACCGCTATTGTAACACCCTTCTAAACCCCTCGGCAATTAAATAAATAATCATAGTAAAACATTTAAACAAGGGTGCCACAATTAAATAAAACAATTAAACCAACTATAGTCTGAGTCATGCTTCATAAGGAAACAATTTACCAAAACATAATCATGTTCATCACATCGGAATAAGGAAACATCACCAATACAACCAATGGAAATATAATCCAACACCAAATAAAATAGAGTAATCTCATAAAACTCTAAAACTATCATTCCCCCAGTGTTACAAGATCAGAGCATGAATGACACGACCCAAAATAACGAATAAACTCTACAAGTCATCCTCACCGAGAACTAGTGCCGCTACTCCTTAATCTGAAAAATGTCAATAAGTGAGGGTGAGTCTCATTCACAATTAATCAATGTTATGCATTCATAAGCAACAAAACATCATAATATGTCATTCACCCAAATTGTCATATATTCAAATTTCAATTGTCATTCATCAACCACAACAAATACACACCAAACATAACGCTGAAATCATTTCAATCATAGTATGACAACAATGCATATGACCAACTGACACTATGCATGTGGTACCAATAAATCGTGGAAATAGTCCACCTGACCGATCTAAACCTCATCGAGATACGGCCCTACCGACACAAATTCCACACAATAGGAAATATAACATACTTAAAATTATCACCGACCCGATGCACCGCATCGTCTCACCATAACTCACCATTTTCATCACCGAAAAAGTATGTACATGTTTGCACAATCATTCGATCATTTACACATTCATCACGATAACCATAATAATAATCACCATCCATCGTCATACCGAAACATTGCCATATTCACACAATCATACGTATGCACAATATTTCATTTCACAAGCAATTAAATCAATTTTAAAAATAAGCGGGCCACTGCCCATTCCACCAATTCATCATATAAAATATTTAATTTGCTTTACAATGCCCAAAATGACACTAAAAACGGATATACGGATCAAAAGTTATGATTTTTCAAAGTTCAAGAAATTTCTGCACAACAGGGTCCGCTCAGCGACCCACCAGCGGCTTATGGCAGAAGCGAACTACGTTGGGACCTCCGCTTAGCGAGCCCTTTTATTTTTTTTGAAAAACGAACAGCATCTGCTGAGCGAGCCAGGGGCCGCTTAGCGGACGTGCTGCAGATTCTCAAGTTTGTGACAGACCCGCGATTTCACACATCCACCACTACAAACCGTTTCTAAACATCATTTACAGGTATGAAATCATCACAAACATCATCATACATCATCAAACATCAATAAAATACATTTATAAATCAACAATTCATGCAATCTCATCAATTTCCCTAAACCTACAATCCCAATCCCCATATACTCATTCGAATCGAATCATATCTTAATCCATTCTATCACCTATAATCGCATAATAGAAATTAACCGGAAGAGCCTCCCCTTACCTTAGCCAAGAATTTGGACTTTTCCCCTTCTTCTTCATCAAACCCGTAAGCCCTCTTTCTTCAAATTCAGCAAGAATCTCCAATCATCAAACTCTCTTATTTCCCTCATCAAGAACTCCCCTAAAACGAATTAATATATCAAATCGAAGGAAATTTCGTGTAGAATCCGAATCTTCAAGAATTACCTGATTTGGAGCTACGAGCAGAAAGTTATGACTCATTTTGTGAGGGTTGCACCATGAATACGAAAATGGGTTTTGTCCATGAGTTCTTCTTCTCTCCCTCTTGGATTTTCCTCCTCTATTTCTCAATTTCCTCTTATTTTGTTGTTTTATGAAAACATAACATAATTTAGTAATGGACTCAACAACTTAACACCTCCTCATTACTAAATACCACACTTGGCCCAAAGATCAATATTCCATAATTCCTCCAATTAGTTCAACGAAAATACTAAATAATTCTAAATAATAATTTAGTTTATAATTAAATTAAAATTAGAAAATACGGGGCATTACAACTCTCCCCCACTAAAAGAGTTTTCGTCCTAAAAAACATACTTCAAGTGAAACGTTCCGGATATGAATCGTTCATCTGACTCTCCAGTTCCTAGGTAACATTTCCCTAGTCGATCCTCAAAATTCATCTGACATAACTAACGGAAAGCATGTCTCATGCATTCAATCTCAGCTCTTACGTCGCATTCGACCACCCCAAAGGTGTACCACTCACTATATCTCCAAAAGGTTAACGACAATGAAACGTCGAGGTGCGACCCATACAATACGCCCAATAACTGAATAATATAATTACACAATCCATGGTATGATCACACCTGATCAAAACTGCAGTAAAGCATTCCATCTACCAAATGTATCAACCTTAGACACACTTTTCCATCTGAGCGATAAAATAATACTTACACTTTTCACCAACTGCTTCCCTCAAGAAACTCAATAATAATATTCCTATACCATTTAATTTCAACTATCTGACTCCTCTCAAGTCACACCAGCAATTATCCAACACGTTATATTCCGCTTTTGCTGCAGTATTCTGATTACTCATTACAATCATCACCACTAATTAGATTTCTTAGTTTTACCCAATTCCGACTCTCTTTACTCAATCGTTTAAAATCCTCCTTTACCATACATGGTACTAATTTACCACTTAGCAGTACTTACACGGACTCAAAAACAAATTCCTGAGTTACTACATCCATTAAAACATTCCAACCATCGCAACGAGTACACACAAGTAGTTATAATCACACTCATCAGCCTCAATATACCATTGCTTACAAAATAGCTCAAATTGAGTCCCACTCTTCTCTAAGAATTAAATCAACTTCGTCCTTCATAGATTATAATTCCTCATTATATCTGGAAGTCTACAATAACACCTTACAACAGCACAAAATTATTATAGCATCATATAGTATCATCTCATCGTCTTAACTTCGCCGAATACATACTCGTTAACTATGTACAACCATAATAACATATTCATCATCTCGGAAATTACTCAAAAGAGTTCTAATTCTCCGGTACAACATCCCTATGTAACGCCCGGAAAAGTAATTATTTGCTTAATTTAGTCATTTGTGATGTTTATTGAAATTTTTGCGTTTTGGGACGATTTAGTCAGTATTAGTTCGGGATAGCGGATCGATATTTAATCGAAATTTTTAATATTTTTAGTATTAGAAATATTAATGAGTTAAT
Source organism: Vicia villosa (assembly GCF_029867415.1). Classification (NCBI taxonomy): domain Eukaryota; kingdom Viridiplantae; phylum Streptophyta; class Magnoliopsida; order Fabales; family Fabaceae; genus Vicia; species Vicia villosa. The sequence goes on along the minus strand of NC_081186.1, from coordinate 26,497,646 downwards.
ATTTAGCGTTTTGGGAATTTTCCGAGTAATTAAGATTAGATCGGAAATATGAGACATTGAGTTATTAGAGGATTTTATCCGTATTTATTTTATTATTCTATTTTATTTTATTTGGTGTGTTAATTAATTAATTAATTGATTGTTAGATAGTATAACAATTGATTATATTAATTAATTTGGTGTGTATATTTGTGTCTATTTAATTATTGGTGTTATTTAATTTAGTAACTAAAATAGAAATACTAAATAGTATATATATTATATTGGGCTTATTTAGAGATGTTAGGAGTAAATAGGGAGTGTTATAATTAGGCCCATATTGTGTAGTTGGTAAGGGTTAGAAAGTGAGGTACTACATTCCTCTTTATTCCTTTTCATTTTTCCACAAGTAGAGAAGAAAAGAGGCCGAGAAGAGAAAAAGAGAAAAAGGGAAGAACAAAGGGGAGCTAGGGTTTGGAGGAGATATTGAAGAGGTAAGGGGGAGAATCCTTATTATTATGGGTTAGTATAATTGGGTCAATGGGTAGAAACATGTTTAGGTGTAAATCCCTAATTTTATGGTTTGGAAATTGTTAGGTTTTGATGAATAATCTTTGATTTGTGATGATTAATTGTGTTTGAATTGACATATGGGTGTTATATATATATATATATATATATATATATATATATATATATATATATATATATATATATATATATATATATATATATGTTCTTTTCCTGTTTCTGTAGCGCATGTGCCATCACTGTAGCGTTTTTTTTCTTCTTTATTTGAAAACAAGTTCTCATGAATCACTTACTATAGTGATACAATGGCATGTAGTTTTCATGAGATTCACTTACTCTAGCGTGAAAACACCATTTTTTTTTTCTAGCCGTGGCTTATAGCTTGAACAGGGCACATGTGTGTTACTTTGTGTTATGAAGTAGTTAGAATCAAGAAAATAAGTGGTGCTATATAATTTAAACATTCCCGTTTGACCGAATAGCAGAATTAAACGGTATAACTAGTTGTCCGGAATTTGATGAAAATTTACGTGGTAGCTAAGTTTAATTAGTAGATTAACATGGTGGTATTATTTTATTAAAAATGTGATATTTACGAACCGGCCGAAATAGTGTGGATTTGAATATCTTTTATATTAAATATTGGTTTTGGATTAGAAAATGAATTAGTAACTTGAAACTAATGTAGTGTATTTATTAATTAGTTGATTTAATTAATAGTTGAATTAATTTCAATAAGTATAATTGATTGGGATATAATAGATATTGAATTGATTATTTGTTGTCGGTAACTTACAGTATTTTGGAAGGTTGACCGTAATTGTATTTTTGGTCAAATACTAATGAATAGATACTTAGTTTGGAAGTATATTCTTATATTTTGTTGGCAATATGAATTAACATGAGGTATAATGAGTTACTAGTGTTAATTGTATTTTGTGAATCGTAATTGAATATTATTTCTATTGAATTGATATCAATGTATTGTGAATGTCGTGTACAGTTTGATATATAATTCATAGAGTTGAATTATTGTTGATATGCGGTAAGTTAAGATTGATGAGATAATCTTAATTGCATAGTTGGTTGGTAATTGTACATTCAATCATGGCATAGTCGACTTTATTGTGGAAGCGGTGAAACTGTGGGTTCACATGGTAATAGACGGTGATCCTTGAATGGAAATAGACATAGAATACGTAGATCCTTAATTGGAAACATACGGGGTGGCTTTGATCTTGTCCAGATCGGAAGCGTGGCTTGGATTCTAGATATTAAATTGGAAAGTGGTGAAATGTTGGGTTCACATTGCGGTACCACATGTATAGTGTCACATATCTTGCATTTAGTCACATTAGAATTATGAGATAATTGAATATGTGAAGTTGATGTAATTGTGATCTGTGTATGAGTTTGATAATTGAAATGAGTGATGTTTGGATATATACTTGGTTATATATGGGAATATAAGATAATTATGGTTATCTGCATAATTGAGAATATAATATTTGAATTGGAATATTATACTCTTTATACTTGTTGTATGCTTGATAACACGTGAAATATATATTTATTATTATTATTTACATGGTTATACATAATGTGAGTAATTGTTTGAATTGTTGATTTAACCATTGTATCTTATTATACTTTCTTCATAATGATTCGTATTCCCACCCTTCTGTTTTAATGTTGCCCTCGTTTGGCGACATGCAGGTTCTGGCGTTTAGTAGCTCGAGTGAGACTTAGCCAGAGATTTTCTTCCGAGTTGTTGGAGATTAGGTAGTGAGTCGATGATTTGGTCATGTAACACTGGGTAGACTAGTCGTGTTGAACTTATTTTTCTTTTTGGTTATGTATTATGTTATAACTTGTGAACCTGTTTATTTGGCTACTTGTAGTTTGAGAGGCTTCAAGCCAAATATTATGTTTATGGTTTACTTTATGTTGAGATGCTTATTGAAACATGATCATGGTATGGGACATGAATCATTTTATGAAATACATGCGTATTTAGTATTTTCCGTTGTGAATGCATATTCTAGATTAATTATGATTAAATGAGAAGTGTTATTTGAAATGACAATGTGTATTGTATATTGTGGATAAATGTTGTCGGTTTTTAAAAGATTTTAGTTTTTGAAAACGTTGATGTGACGCCCTTTTGAATTATATGCATGCTTATTTTGTGATTATATGCTTATTTGTTTTGGGGTATAAAAGGGGTGTTACATTAGTGGTATCAGAGCATGGTCAACCAGTTGGTCAATAGTTGTTAATGTTTTCTAATCTTGTTGTATGTGATTTGTGTATCTGACACGATCGATACTATTTGTATGGTTGTTTGGTTTTCTAGGACGATGGTTGCAGGAAAGAATGATGATGCCATTGCTGAGGCGTTGAGGATGTTGGCTGGCTCCATTGGTCAGATTCCTCAAGTGAATGCTGGTAACCGGGATGGAGATGATGATGAGTATCGTGCTTTGGAGAAATTCCAGAAGAATAATCCTCCTGTCTTTGAGGGTGAGCACGAACCTGATAAAGCTCAAGCTTGGCTGAAGGCGATTGAGAAGATCTTCAGAGTCATGAACTGTACTAATGCTCAAAAAGTGCAATTTGGCACTCATATGCTGGAGAAGGAAGCTGAAGATTGATGGAACAACACTCTTCAGAGGTTTGAAGAAGATGGCATCGAGGTTACTTGGGGCCTTTTCCGTGATGTCTTCTTGGAGAACTATTTTCTGGAAGATTGTCGTGGGAAGAAAGAGGTGGAGTTCCTTGAGTTGAAGCAAGGAAATGGTATTGTTGCTGTTTATGCTGCTAAATTTCAGGAGCTTATCAAATATTGTCCCCATTACAATACTGCTAATGCTGAGGGATCTAAATGCTTGAAGTTTGTGAATGGCTTGAGACATGATATCAAGAAGGCTATTTGTTACTGTAGCGGGGAAAATCTGAGATCAAACCCATAAATTGACTCGACTCAATATTTCAGTGAAAGTCGCCACCGCGCTTTATTATTTCCAAAGGAAAAGGGAAAAGAACGAAGAAAACCCAAAGTTAAAAACAAGAAAGAGATATTAGGTACGGGTGTTGATTATACAAGGGGAAGGTTTTAAGTACCCCTCATATCTGTGGTACTCCACAGAAACCTTTTTGAAAATCTGTGTCGTGTATGCTAAAGAAGGGTTTGTTTTATTTTTTAAAATAAGCTCGGCAAAGCATTAAGCCTTGTGCCTACATACCTCCTCGGTGCAATGGAGAAGTCAGAGCTAATGTAGTTCCTCTTAAAAAGGGAAAAACGGTTTAAAAAGGAATAAACACTTTATCGTCGTCGGAGAGAATACTCAGCCATTGATATTGAGCATGAGAACAAATGAGTTCTTTGCATCGCAAATGAAAAAAGGGCTCCAACTCGGATAAAAATCAACGAGTATGCCACTATCTCGATCACGCGGAAAAGATCTCATTATATCAATCAATTTCAAAATCATGGGGTATCGCAACTCACTACAACAATTAATCGTATCTAAACATTTTGAAGAAAGGGCCACTAAGGGCAAAAGATATTTTTAAAAGAGGTTTTACAAACATAAGAAGGTTTTTGGAAAAAGGAAGAAGATTTTGAAAATCTAAGAAGGAGAGGAGATGAAGAGGCTATCCTAATGAATAAAATAAAAGCTTAGGAAAGAAACGGTCTAACCGAAAAAAGAAGTCAACACTTGACATTATGAGTCAAGGTAGATTTCCCATCCATTTGAATATCAATACTAAACCAACACATTATCACTTGGGGATCCAGATGAACTTATTATCTTTAGCACCACTTTGCATTAAGCACATTAAAATTCTGACGAAAATCGGCCAGAGTAACGGCTGTTTTTGGGTAAAATACTTATCACAATGCCTTGGAATTAACCATCAAGGACTTCCAAGGAAATACCTGCATACACAAACAGACAACAATTCAATGCCAGACAGACAGAATAACCACAGAGTAACAACAGAATAAGGATCCAGAGGTACTTAGTCCAAAAGTCCACATCTCCAAAATGCTCGGGATTGTAACCAACAGTCCAAAAGAGAGCCTTATGTATTTTTTTAGATTTTATTTATTTATTAGTGTTTTAGCGTAAAAATAAAGTATGGTCCAAGTAGACAAAAAGAAAATAGCCGAAACATAAACAAAACGTCCAAATGGACAAAGAGAAAATAGCGGAATATAAATGTCCAAATGGACAAAGAGAAAATGGCGGAAACATAAACATGATGAAATGATAAAATAAAGCGATAAAGCGAAAAATATAAAGAGCAATATAATAAAATGCGGAAATTAAAGTCAATTGTTAGATGTTAAAGATAACCATCTTGAAACTTGTCAAGTATGTTATCAAAGTTAGTAATAAAGATCGCTGGTGAGTGAAGGATGTTCTCGGATTTAAATTCGATTGACATTTATCAGAAGCTTGATAAAATCATAGCAACTACACGATAAACCTCCATAAGTCTTAAATCAACCGCATACGATTCTCTTCCATGTTTGATCTTTTTTGAGTCGGGACACAAAATATTGCGCTATGTTAAGCAGATCGCCAAGTGATTTATGTAGAAATCACCCTACAATGAGGTCGGTCAAAACTTTATGTGCTAATGCATGCGAGAGAAGCGATATGTAGATCACTCTCCAAAAGCAATACCGCACAAAAAGAAAATAGGTAACGATCTAGTCTTCACCAAGAATCCATAAGAATTCTCAAGGTATTAAGACTTTCATCGATCAAAAGAAAAAGAAATAAAAGATGGAACAACATTCAAAAGCTTCTTTCATCCATAATTTCAATCACTTAATATTGCGGATTCGGATTTTCATCCTATCGACGCCCTAAATCCATTTATATTAGAGAGAAATTAGGCCTCTGATTTGTGATTCAAAGGAAATATCAAAAGAATGGAGTAGAAGAAGAGTTAGAACCAAAAACAAGTCAAAAATAGCAAAAACAAGCATTCTGCCTCACTGGAAATCGATTTCCCTCTGTAGGAAATCGATTTCCTGCTTGCAGAATTCAAATCTGGCGCAAAAAACAGAGTGGAAATCGATTTCTCTCTGTAGGAAATCGACTTCCTGCGCACAATTTTCAAAAAAACAGCATTATGAAGCATAAAACTTGATTCAGGCAAACATACAAACACCTTATGATCACATATCAATTGGAACACGAAATTTACATTAATTCACCATCAAATAGGACCAATGTAGCATCAAAGATGCATTGAACACAAGCAACAAAGATCTACATCTTAGAGTTTAGAATTTTACCACTTCTTGAACAAAATCTTGGAGTAGCTTCAAGAACAAGCACCAAATGAGTAGATCCTTCAAAATTGGAGATGAACAAACAAAGAAAAGAGTGAAATGAAGAAGGTTTAGTTCAAAACTAGCAAGATTCAAGGTGAACCTTACTAATTCTATGAAAATGAACTTTGGGTGAGGGTTTTGGAAAGGATAGAAATGAAATTGCAAGAACTTTTTTGGCTCTCCAAGCTTGTGAAATGAGGGTGGCAAGGCTTCTATTTATAGAATTGGAGCAAGAGTAGTGGTAATTTGGTCATTTTGCATTTGGTAATTAATTTGTGTTTAATTGGTGTTTAAATGGTAAAATGAGGTTAAAATGGGGTTAATGAAGGGAATTATTTTTGATGAGGTGGAAAATTGGTAAAATGACAAAAATGATCAAACAAAAATAGGTGCCAAAATGATGTCATGCTTCCCTCTCTATTTTTTTTTTGAACTTTCGCCCCAGGAAATCGATTTCCCATATGGGTAAATCGATTTCCACCTTCAAATTTTCAAAAATTTTCTTCTTGCACTGTTTTGATTTTTGCCCGGTCTTTTACCTGTAAAATATAAACAAAAGAGACAAAATACATATTTTTGGATTTTGGTTAGTATAAAACAAATTAAAAAGAATTAGGTGCTTGATAGTTCCCCTTAAAGACGAAGCGAGCAAACACTGAAAACAGAACTTCAAAGTGAAGCTCTTGATTAATGATTGGGATGTACATGATGTATGATCTTAGGGTCAAAAATTGGGGTATGACAGATGCCCCTATTTAATTTTCTTCGATCCGGAGATACGATGATTGCAAATCTTCGTTTTGACGAGATTGAAGAGACTTAAATATATAAAACACACAATTTTTGAACCTAAGATGCAATGCAATGTTCAATGAATGCATATGATGATGATGAAACAAAACACCACTGGGGAGGAAAAGGAACTCCACTAGGGAAAACAAATGTCTTGCGGGAAGAACTCCACTGGGGAAAACAAGACTTTGTTGGAGAGATGAAACTTTGCTGGGAAAAGAAACTTCACTGGGGAAAACATTTCGCACCAGAGAGGTTAAAGCATCACCTTTCACTGGGGATGAGCAAATACACCAACTTTCAAAGAAGGTGGAGAAGGAATGCATCCTCTTTCACTGGGGATGAGAAAATATATCACCTTTCACTGGAGAATACCAATCCTTCATTTTGAAGATATAAGGAGAAAACACCATCGTTCCACTGATGATATGAATAGAAATACATCGACGTACCACTGTCGATGAAGATAACAATATACACCAACTTTCCACTTGAAGGTGAGCTACCAACGTTCCACTAGAGGTAGAAAAGAGATATATCATCGTACCACTGACGATAAAATATACCAATGTTCCATTGAAGGTATGAATAAAATACATCGACGTAGCACTGACGATATGAATAGAAATATATCGACGTATAACTTTCGATGAAGATAACAATATACACCAACATTCCACTTGAAGGTGAGCTACCAACGTTCCACTGGAGGTAGAAAAGAGATATAGCGTTGTACCACTGACGATAAAATATACCAACGTTCCACTGAAGGTATGAAAAAAAATACATCGACGTGCCACTGACGATGAAATATAACAATATACACCAACGTTCCACTGAAGGTGAGATACCAACGTTCCACTAGAGGTAGAAAAGAAATATATCGTCGTACCACTGACGATAACATATACCAACGTTCCACTGAAGGTATGAAAGATATACATCGACCTACCATTGACGATGAAGATATAAAAATATACACCAACATTCCACTGAAGGTGAGAAGAGATGCACCAACGTACCACTGACAGTGAAGATATAAAATGCACCAACGTTCCACTGAAGGTGTGAAGGGATGCACCGACGTATCACTGACGGTGAGGAGCAATCAATAATACTTTGCTTTTCTTTTCAAAGATTGAGGGTGCAAAGACAAGTGCACAATCTCAACATTCATCATCCAGCGACCAAAATCCAATCCATGGCCAAATGGAAAGAAACTGCCAAATAAGACCGGATCAAGTGAGGAAATAACTCATTGGATTTTCGTTCATAAGCATTTTGAACAGAATAACTGAAACATGTTATCCACATAGAAACAAATTCAGTGGGGATTTCAAGGAAATTAAGTATTTTCTGCCTAAAAGACACTCTAAATGAAAGAGAAATCTGATTGACAGTAAACTTCGTGATAGCAAATGTGAATGCATGACTGTTTTTGATGCATGTTAATGATGCATATGCTGCCAAAACTTAGCGCAAGTATTCACTCAAGTGATAGAGTACAAAAACAACATAATCAAGCATGTCTCAAGCTGGGCACTCGAGGTATCATCCATAAACATGAGCAAAGAGTTGCCACAATAAGCTTTTTGATGGCTTTGGAATAAATGTTACTCAACACTGAGGAAACATCGGAGCTGAGAGAACATAATAGCTGAGTTCTACATCATATTCGAACCAGGCCAAAGGTATACCAACTGGAATACATTCTTCTTCTTTTGCACATGAATACATCAACATATCCATTCCTTGTAATATACTCATGAATCAAAATAAAACTTCTTTTATATTTTTCAAAAAGGATTTTGTTGAAATCAATTTTCTTTTTGTTTCAAAAATTACTATCAATAATAAATGACATTTAAGAGACATGAAAGATATAAGATTGAAAATAATGGGTAAAGGCTCAAACTTTATTAATAGAATGGTAGCCTGCAAATGGCAGGACCCCATGGATGATTACAAAGTTTGGAAAGTGGTAATTTTGTGGAAAAAGGTACATTGAAATGTAATGACCCCATCCTCTCTCTCAACTTTGAATCCCTGAGCAAAGGCTTCCGTTGAAATGTGTTGAACTTCTCTTGATGAACAGATAACTGCTGATGATCAAGTCTTGTCTGATGTAGTTACTTGCCATGAATCCCTAACTTTTGTCTGGACCGCCCTTTCGGGTTTTCAGTCCACCGGGTATTTTATTCTGTTTATGTCTCTATTTTTTTCCTGGACCGCCCTTTCGGGTTTTCAGTCCACTGAGACGCTCTTTTTTGCCTAAGCCGCCCTTTCAGGATTTCAACTCAGCGAGCTGTTCTTTTATTATTTTTAGGCGAAGTATTTCTTGACTACATCAGCATTCACGGGACGTGGGAGCTCTTCTCCATCCATAGTTGCAAGAATTAATGCACCGCCAGAGAAGGCTTTCTTAATAACATATGGTCCTTCAAAATTAGGAGTCCATTTGCCCCTTGAATCGGAGGTGAAAGACAAGATCCGTTTGAGCACGAGGTCGCCTTCTCTGAATACACGAGGTCGAACCTTTTAATCAAAAGCTTTCTTCATTCTTTTCTGGTACAGCTGACCATGGCATAAAGCCGTCATTCTCTTTTACTCTATCAAATTCAATTGATCAAACCTGCTCTAACACCATTCAGCTTCAGATAACTTGGTTTCCATTAAAACTCTCAATGATGGAATCTCAACCTCAACGGGGAGCACTGCTTCCATACCATAAACCAAAGAAAAGGGAGTTGCCCCGGTTGAAGTACGAACAGATGTACGGTACCCATGCAAAGCCAATGGGAGCATCTCATGCCAGTCCTTGTACGTAACAACCATCTTTTGAACAATCTTTTTAATATTCTTATTTGCTGCTTCAACAGTTCCATTCATCTTTGGCCTATAAGGTGAAGAGTTATGATGTTCAATCTTGAAGCTATCACACAGTTCTCTCATCATACTGTTATTCAGATTTGAGCCATTATCAGTAATGATCTTGCTTGGTACACCATATCGGCAGATGATGTTGTTCTTGATAAATCTGACCACAACTTGCCTTGTTACATTAGCATATGAAGCATCTTCTACCCATTTGGTAAAATAATCGATTGCAACCAGGATGAATCGATGTCCGTTCGAAGCCTTGGGTTCAATCATGCCAATCATATTAATACCCCACATAGAGAAAGGCCATGGAGAGGAAATAACATTGAGAAGTGTCAGAGGCACATGAATTTTGTCAGCATACACTTGACACTTATGACATTTCTTTACAAACTTATAGCAATCAAATTCCATTGTCAGCCAATAGTAACCTGCTCTAAGCATCTTTTTAGCCATCGAATGTCCATTGCAATGAGTACCAAAAGAACCTTCATGAATTTAATGCATCAACATGTCTGCTTCGCGTCTATCCACGCATCTGAGCAAAACCATGTCATAATTTCTTTTATATAAAACATCCGCATTGATGAAGAAACTGCCAGCCAATCTCCTCAAAGTTTTCTTATCCTTATTTGATGCCCCAAGTGGGTACTCTTGGGTCTGAAGAAAATGCTTAATATCGAAATACCAAGGCTTCTCATCTGCGGATTCCTCAATTGCAAATACATGAGCAGGTCTATCAAGACGCCTGATTGTAATATGAGGCTCCTCATTATGGAAATTCACTTTGTACATAGAAGACAACGTGGCTAAAGCATCAGCCATCTGATTCTCATCTCGAGGGATATGGTGGAATTCAACTTTGTTAAAGAATGTCAACAGTCTTCTGGCGTAATCTTTGTAAGGGATTAAGCCAGGATGACGAGTTTCCCATTCTCCTTTAATCTGATTAATCACAAGCGCGGAATCTCCATAAACATCAAGAATCTTAATTCTCAGATTAATGGCTTCCTCAAGTCCCATGATGCAGGCTTCATATTCAGCAATATTATTTGTACAATCAAAATATATCCTTGCAGTGAAAGGAACATGTGAACCTTGCAGAGTGATAATAACGGCACCAATACCATGGCCATGAACTTTAGAAGCTCCATCAAAAATTAAACCCCATTTAGATCCAGGCTCCGGTCCTTCTTCTGGCAACGGCTCATCCCAATCTTGAGCTCTCAAATACATTATATCTTCATCCGGGAAGTCCATTCTGATAGATTGATGATCATCAATTGGTTGGTGAGCGAGGTACTCGGCTAACACACTTCCTTTTATAGCCTTTTGAGCTCGGTATCATATTCAGATAACAACATTTGCCAACGAGCAATCCTTCCGGTTAATGCAGGTTTTTCAAATATGTACTTAATTGGATCCATTTTGGAAATCAATAAGGTGGTGTGATTCAACATATACTGTCTCAGTCGGCGAGCAGCCCATACCAAAGCGCAGCAAGTTTTCTCAAGCAGCGAGTATCTTGTTTCGCACTCGGTAAACTTTTTGCTAAGGTAGTATATTGCATACTCTTTTCGACCAGACTCGTCATGCTGACCGAACACACATCCCATTGAATTTTCAAGCACTGTAAGGTACATAATCAAAGGGCTACCTTCAACTGGAGGAAGCAAAATGGGGGGTTCAAGCAGATATTGTTTGATGTTGTCAAAAGCTTTCTGACAATCTTCATTCCACACACATCCCTGATTTTTCTTTAACAACTTGAAGATTGGCTCACAGGTAGCAGTCATATTGGAAATGAACCTGGAGATATAATTCAAACGTCCGAGGAACCCTCTCACTTGTTTCTCAGTCTTTGGTGCTGGCATTTCCTGAATTGCTTTCACTTTATTTGGATCTACTTCGATTCCTTTCTGACTGACAACGAAACCCAATAATTTTCCGGAACGGACACCAAAAGTGCATTTGTTTGGATTCAGGCGGAGACGATACTTTCTCAAATGCTGAAACAACTTTAAAAGATCCTCCATATGCCCCTCCTCTGACTGGGATTTGGCCATCATGTCATCCACATAAACCTCAATCTCTTTGTGCATCATATCATGGAAAAGGGTGGTCATGGCCCTCTGATATGTCGCGCTAGCATTCTTTAATCCAAAAGGCATTATTTTGTAACAGAATGTTCCCCATGGCGTAATAAAGGTTGTCTTTTCCATGTCTTCAGGTGCCATCTTAATCTGGTTGTATCTTGAAAAACCATCCATGAAGGAGAAAACCTCAAACTTTGCCATGCTATCTACCAACATATCAATGTGAGGTAGAGGAAAATCATCTTTCGGACTGGCTTTATTCAAATCTCTATAATCAACACACATGCGAACTTTTCCGTCTTTCTTCGGAACAGGCACAATATTGACAATTCATTGAGGGTATACAAAAGTGATAAGGAAACCTGCATCTATCTACTTTAAAACCTCATTCTTAATCTTCTCCGCCATATGGAGATGACTTCTTCTTAGCTTTTGCTTGACAGGAGGGCATTCTGGTTTCAACAGCAAACGATGCTCCACAATATCTGTGTCCAACCCAGGCATGTCTTGGTAGGACCACGCAAAAATGTCAACATACTCTTTAAGAAGCTCTACAATCCTCTTCTTAACATCTTGACCAAGTAGTGCCCCAATCTTGACTTCCTTTTTATCCTCTTCAGAACCCAAGTTGATGACTTCTAACGGTTCTTTATACGGCTGAATGATGTCTTCCTCGCGCTCAAGCAGTCGGGAAATCTCATCAGGAATACATTCATCACTTTCTTATTCCGCCTCATACACAGGACACTTGAAGTTGGGAGAGGGTGCAGGGTCATTACTTTCAACGGTTTTATTGATTAATCTGCACAAGTGATTATTATTTCAGGAAAAAGGAAAGATATATGCAAACATGTAATCGTGCAGATTATGGCAAATGAAAACATATTTTTAAGGTTTTTTGTGTTACCACTTTCCAGAAAAAGCAAAAAGATAAAAAGCATATATATGCAGAAACAAAATGACTTTTATTGATGATTTTAATGTTTGAAACAAGCAGGAAAAGCCCCAACAATTTCACTTCCATCTTGGGCAGAATGAAAGGATTTTGAAAAACATAAAAACAAATTACTTTGAGACATGAGTACAATCAGGAACATCAATGGTGATCCAGTTCTTGATCATCTTTCCACGGGTCACAAAGCTTGGCATATCTGGCTCTGATTCATCTTCAATAATAGCGTCTACCTCTGGAGGAGTCGGATGTAGGAACCCAGCACTATGAAATATCTCCTAATAAGGGCGAAAAGAAAATTCTGGCTTCATCACAGACTTGTCTGAGGCAGAAAATCCCAGACCAGCTCTATTCTTGTTCTCTTATAGACTCACCACTTGTCCCCATACTCCTGAATGTCCATTCTGAACCACCAGTTGAGCATCTCTGAAAGAGGCAATGGAAGCTTTGTCCTTTTTGAATTCATCATTAACAGACAAGGCTTGGAATGCAATTCCAATGACTACTTCATCAGCCTCTATAGCACGGAACGAAGAGAGATGACTAATTAGCAAAGCTTGTTCTCCGTTCACGACAACCATCTTCGCATCTTTCACAAATTTCAACTTCTGGTGAAGAGTCGAAGTAACTGCCCCAGCTTCATGGATCCATGGGCGTCCCAACAAACAACTGTATGCAGGAAAGATGTCCATCACTTGAAAAGTAATCTTGAAGACAAACGGTCCGACACAAATAAGTAAATCAACCTCTCCAACCACTGATTTCTTCGATCCATCAAAAGCCTTCACACTCACATTGTTAAATCTCATTGGTGTGCCACCATAAGACAGCTTGGCAAGGGTGGATTTTGGCATAACATTCAGCAATGAGCCAGTATCAATCAACACATTAGACATCGAGTCCTCTTTGCAACTGACAGAGATGTGTAAATCCAAATTATGATTTCTTCCTTCCTCAGGCAAATCTTCATCACTGAAGCTCAAATTGTTACATGCAGTAATATTACTCACAACCCCATTAAACTGATCCAACGTCACAACATGATCCACAAAGGCTTGATCAAGTATCTTCATCAAAGAATCCCTATGAGCAGGAGAACTCGTTAGCAGTTCCATTATAGAGATCTTGTACGGAGTACGATGTAACTGGTCCACAATCTTATAATCACTCATCTTGATAAGCTTCAAAATCTTATCCATCTCCTTTTCTGAAGACGACCCGTCATTCACTTTTGTCGCATCATTAATATTCACAGGCACTTGAGTAGGATTCCTTTGGACGCCCACAACTGCTTGGGGTTTAGTAAAAACTCGTCCACTTCTAGTCACTCTACTAACATCTGCTATATTCACCACAGAAGACAGAGGCTTAATCTCGATTTCTTTTCCAGCTTCTAGCATGGTGGCATTGTATCTATAGGGTACAGCTTTGTCAGAGCTGTAAGGTACAGATCCAGGAAAACATATCACAAGAGGTTCTACAGCAGCTTTTCCATAATAACCAATCTCTACATATTCCGGAATTTCAAAGCACGGCTCAATCACATTGACATCATCTTCATCTCTGTCTCTCAGAATCTCAATGAGCCATTGCTCCATCATCTCTTGTAAATCTCTCCTCACAATGTAACATCCTCGAGGATTGACTGAACAAATCCTACAAGCAGCATGATTATGCTCATAATGACTATATTCACACAGAGTGGCATGCATCTCTACCAATGATCCTCTAATGTGTTCCACACGATAAACCTTATACTTCCCAGGGCATCCATAAACCATGTTCACAGCAGATGCTTCATGAGTTGGCAATGGATTGTTCTGCACATTAGGACCAATATCACAGGAGGAAAGCATACAAGAACGGACCAATATCTGAACTTCATTCTTTAGAGGCCAGCAATTCTCTAAGTCATGCCCAGGAGCATTCTGATGAAAAGCACAAGTGGCATCGGCTTTGTAGCACCAAGGGAGTTTCTCTGGAACAAGAGGCGGTGACCTTGGTTGAACCAACTTCTTATGAATTAGAGCGGGATACAATTCTGTGTATGTCATGGGGATAGGATCAAAATTAACTCGAGGATACGGATTCCGCCTTGTTGGTTGTTGATAAATAGGAGCTACAAGCATTGAATTCACAACAGTTGTCACTGACGCCACTTGTTGAGGTTGATTTTTGGATCGACTATTCCTTCCATGAGAAACAGCATTAGCATCTGATTCCTTCTTCTTATGGAAAGAAGAACCATACTTCTTTGCACCACCGGACGGATTGTCATTCTGAACCAGACGACCTTCTCGCATAGCTTCTTCAAGCCTGACACCCATACCCACCATTTCAGTGAAGTCTACAGGAGCACTTGCAATCATCTTTTCATAGTAAAATGGACCACGAGTCTTCAGGAAAATCTTAGTCATCTCTTTTTCTTCCATCGGAGGAATCACTTGGACGACGACCTCATGCCATCTCTGAGCATATTCCTTAAAGGATTCCTTTTCTTTCTGCATCATAGCTAGCAGCTGATCTCGATCAGGAGCCATGTCTACATTATACTTGTATTTTTTCACAAACGCCTCAGCTAAATCATTAAAAGTGCGAATATGGGTGCTATCAAAGCCCATATACCACTTAGAAGCAGCTCCAGTCAAACTGTCTTAGAAACAATGGATCAACAGACGTTGATTATCAGTGTGAGTTGACATCTTCCTTACATACATCACCAGATGCGCCTGAGGGCAGGAATTCCCCTTATACTTCTCGAATTCAGGAAACTTGAACATAGCAGGTACTTTCACATTGGGAACAAGGCAAAGATCATGCACATTCTTTCCAAATAATTCTTTCCCACGCAGGGCTTTCATCTCTTTCTGCAATTCTTCAAACTGATCTTGGAAACCATCCATTCTATCGTGAATACCCAAACCTTCCCTTGGCGCAGCATCATAAATGGGCTCTGGGACAAAAGGACCAGTATGAACAATAGGAGACGTGGTGACCATGACAGGAGTCAAAGGACGAGTCATATCAGGAACAAACAGATAACCTTCAGGGATACCTCAGGGATATCCATTAGGCATATGTTGCTGAGTAACAGTAGCAGGAATAGCAGGAATTGTTGTAGCAACGATTTTAGAAATCATAGTGGCCTGACCTTGAGCTTGGGCATTGGAAGGAGGAACCTGATTCTGATTCTGATTCTGAGTAGCCATCAATGTCTCAACTAGAGCAGTGAGACGCTCCACCCCAGATCTCAAAGTAACAACCTCTTCACGTAGCTTATGATTCTCTTGTTCAAGACCTTCCATCTTTTTCTTGTAGTTAGCTCGAGTGTTATACCGGCGAGACAGCTTAATTCTGTATGAAGAGCACTGAATAAGACATCGGGAATACTCTCGGAAGCAAGACTATGATGCGGAATGATGCATGAAATGCAATGCAAATGATTGGTATTTTTATTGGTTTTCAAGGAACTTTAAGACATTAATTGTAAACATTAGCAAAACATAACATAAAACATAACAAAATTCTTTCATTAATAATAGAAAAGCTTACAAAAAACTTCAAAGTTTAAAATCACAAGATAAAAGAAAAGCTAAAAACTAGAAGGGAACGCTTCTGACGAAGATCCAACTCCTTTTTGCAGCTTCCTACGGAGCTTCTCTAATTTATCTTCATAAAAGGCCTTCAAATGAGTCTTCTTGACCATCAGCTTATCAGCAACTTCTTTCCATGCAACCGAATCTTCCAGACTACCAAAGGAAAATAAATCCTCTTGTTGTCTCTTCCGCTTTTCACCATGTTGTTGAAGTAGCTCTTCCTAACGACGGATCTGATCATCCTTTTCCATCAACCAACCATCTTGAATATAAAGCATTTCATCCGTTTCTTTCAACTGTATCTTAAATTCTTTCTTCTCAATCTCTGAAGCATGAAACTTCTTCTCCCAAGTATCTCTTTCCAATCTCATC
This sequence comes from Vicia villosa, assembly GCF_029867415.1. Classification (NCBI taxonomy): domain Eukaryota; kingdom Viridiplantae; phylum Streptophyta; class Magnoliopsida; order Fabales; family Fabaceae; genus Vicia; species Vicia villosa. The sequence goes on along the minus strand of NC_081186.1, from coordinate 26,481,092 downwards.
CTAGCCACGAGCTCTAGGTGCTCCTCATTACTCTCGATGGGAATAGTGGAAGATGATGGTGGAGCAATAGGTAGAGAGGGCTCTTCGAGTAAATAAGGCATCTGAAAAGTAGGAGCTCTAGCTTGAACCCAATCAGTGTAGTCTTTAAGAGCAACACATTGCTTCTTTCCCAAATGTCTCTTTTTATCAAGATAGTGCCAAGCACGCACAAACCGATTTCTCATATCTGAATCTCCATCCTGATTAGGATAAAAGATTCCTGACACAAGAATACTAGCAGGTCGCTCCTTCATGGGATAACAAAATTGACGCCTTGCAAGAATAGGGTTGTAGGTAATTCCTCCTTGTATACCAAGAAGAGGTACATTAGGGAATTCTCCGCAACTATCAATAATCTCACCAATGTCATAAGCAGGATGGTACCAATGGATATTCCCATTAGTAAGAGGCATGATCTTCTGAGACCATGAGAGACCATCAGGGTTGCTCAAGAAATTCTTAGTCTGAGGTAAGTGCGAAATAAACCACTTATAGAGCAAAGGAGTGCAACAGTTGATAAGTCCACCTTTCTTATCAGTCCTATGGTGAATGGAATGATAAGTATCCCCAAGCAAAGTAGGCCCAGGATTCCCAATCATGAATATCCGTATCGCATTAACATCGACAAAGTTGTCAATGTTGGGAAAGAGTATCAAACCATAGATGAGCAAGGCCAGAAAAGTCTCAAAAGCAATCATACTTTCTTTACTAGCCAACATAGAAGCCTTTCCAATCAAGAAATTAGAAGTCAACCCCCAAATTCCTCCTTTTTTGGTCATGTTTGCTTTCACATCTGATATCTTCAACTGAAGAAGCTCTGCTATCTCATCCACCTTAGGCTCTTTCTCCAGACCACTAAACGGTATATCATTCGTAACTGGCAAACCAATCCAATATGAATACTCCTCCAAAGTCGGCATAAGCCGATAATCTGGAAAGGTGAAACAATGATAAACTGGGTCATAAAACTGCACAAGAGTCTCAAGAATCCCTTTCTCCACTTTGGTCTTCAGAATAGAGATCAATTTCCCATAACGGTTTCTGAAGTTGTCAAGATTAGGAACCAAAGTTGCTAGCTCTTTCAACTCTTTCGCACTTGAATTCCTGAAAGTGTACTTCTTGATGCTTCTCTTTTGATCCATGGTACCTATGATGTTTACAAAAAAGTCTTTAAGTTCCTTGAAAACCATTTGCGAAGGACATTTTTATGAATGCATGGTTTATGCATCACTCACAACCAAGAGCATACAAGATCACACAAAATCATACAATCAAGGTTCAAAGGTTCGACGTCACGAGCATGGAACCATGGGTCTACCCTTCCCACAAGGCGTGTTCTAAGGAATTTTGTACCTTCCGATCGGGTTCTATCAAGGTTCCCAGAGTTTTTCAATCTTCTATCGAATACTACCGACACGCACAATTGCTCATGGGCGCCAATAATATGCCTAAAAAGACCTCGTCTGAGCGTAGCATCGCATGACAACAAGCTCAAATTGGTACTTGACCCTGTGTGTAGCCCCTACATCCTAAAAGGCTTAGATGGGTTAAAAAGGTTCTAGGCCATTCAGCTTCTACGGACACTCACTATTGAAAGTAATAGCGTTCTTACGATGGTTCGTAACAACCTCTACTACCTTACATGAGGCCTCCACTGATTGGGGTTTCACCATATGACGCTCATGGTAAGGATTGCTCCTGACATGCGACTATTGGTCTTACCACCTCCTATCTCAAGTTACTCGCAAAAGTCCGGGTTAGAACTTTATCTCATCACAGAGGAACCATCGAGCACCGAAAAAGAAAAAAAACAAACAAAGCACACAATAATATATACAGATAAAAAACACACAGATAAACAAAAATAGGCTTAACACACTTAAAACTGGATCCCCAGTGAAGTCGCCATTTTTTTGTAGCGGGGAAAATCTGAGATCAAAGCCATAAATTAACTCGACTCAATATTTCAGTGAAAGTCGCCACCGCGCTTTATTATTTCCAAAGGAAAAGGGAAAAGAACGAAGAAAACCCAAAGTTTAAAACAAGAAAGAGATCTTAGGTACGGGTGTTGATTATACAAGGGGAAGGTTTTAAGCACCCCTCATATCGTGGTACTCCATAGGAACCTTTTTGAAAATCTGTGTCGTGTGTGCTAAAAAAGGGTTTGTTTTATTTTTTAAAATAAGCTCGGCAAAGCATTAAGCCTTGTGCCTACATACCTCCTTGGTGCAATGGAGAAGTCAGAGCTAATGTAGTTCCTCTTAAAAAGGGAAAACGGTTTAAAAAGGAATAAACACTTTATCATCGTCGGAGAGAATACTCAACCATTGATATTGAGCATGAGAACAAATGAGTTCTTTGCATCGCAAATGAAAGAAGGGCTCCAACTCGGAAAAAAATCAATGAGTATGCCACTAGCTCAATCACGCAGAAAAGATCTTATTATATCAATCAATTTCAAAATCGTGGGGTATCGCAACTCACTAAAACAATTAATCGTGTCTAAACGTTTTGAAGAAAAGGCCACTAAGGGCAAAAGATATTTTTAAAGAGAAAGATTTTTAAAAGAGGTTTTACAAACATAAGAAGGTTTTTGGAAAAAGGGAGAAGATTTTGAAAATCTAAGAAGGAGAGGAGATGGAGAGGCTATCCTAGTGCATAAAATAAAAGTTAAGGAAAGAAACGGTCTAACCGAAAAAAGAAGTCAACACTTGACATTATGAGTCAAGGTAGATTTCCCATCCTTTGGAATATCAATACTAAACCAACACATTATCACTTGGGGATCCAGATGAACTTATTATCTTTAGCATTACTTTGCATTAAGCACATTAAAATTCTGACGAAAATCGGGCAGAGTAACGGCTGTTTTCGGGTAAAATCCTTATCACAATGCCTTTGAATTAACCATCAAGGACTTCCAAGGAAATACCTGCATACACAAACAGACAACAATCCAATGCCAGACAGACAGAATAACCACAGAGTAACAACAGAATAAGGGTCCAGAGGTACTAAGTCCAAAAGTCCACATCTCCAAAATGCTCGGGATAGTAACCAACAGTCCAAAAGAGAGCCTTATTTATTTTTTAGATTTTTGTTATTTATTAGTGTTTTAGCGTAAAAATAAAGTATGGTCCAAGTGGACAAAAAGCAAATAGCGGAAACATAAACAAAACGTCCAAATGGACAAAGAGAAAATAGCGGAATATAAATGTCCAAATGGACAAAGAGAAAATGGCGGAAACATAAATATGATGAAATGATAAAATAATGCGTTAAAGCGAAAAATATAAGAGAAATATAATAAAATGCGGAAATTAAAGTCAATTGTTAGATGTTAAAGATAACCATCTTGAAATTTGTCAAGTATGTTATCAAAGTTAGTAATAAAGATCGATGGTGAGTGAAGGATGTTCTCGGATTTAAATTCAACGGACATTTATCAGAAGCTTGATAAAATCATAGCAACTACACGATAAACCTCCATAAGTCTTAAATCAACCGCATACGATTCTCTTCCATGTTTGATCTTTTTTGATTCGGGACACGAAATATTGCGCTATGTTAAGCAAATCGCCAAGTGATTTATGTAGAAATCACCCTACAACGAGGCCGGTCAAAACTTTATGTGCTAATGCATACAAGATAAGCGATATGTAGATCACTCTCCGAAAGCAATACCGCACGAAAAGAAAATAGGTAACGATCTAGTCTTTATCAAGAATCCATAAGATTTCTCAAGGTATTAAGACTTTCATCGATCAAAAGAAAAAGAAATAAAAGATGGAACCACATTCAAAAGCTCCTTTCATCCATAATTTCAATCACTTAATATTGCGGATTCGGATTTTCATCTTATTGACGCCCTAAGTCCATTGATATTAAAGAGAAATTAGGCCTCTAATTTGTGATTCAAAGGAAATATCAAAAGAATGGAGTAGAAGAAGAGTTAGAACCAAAAACAAGTCAAAAATAGCAAAAACAAGCATTCTGCCTCACTGGAAATCGATTTCCCTCTGTAGGAAATCGAATTCCTGCCTGCAGAATTCAAATCTGGCGCAAAAAACAGAGTGGAAATCGATTTCCCCTCTATAGGAAATCTACTTCCTGCGCACAGTTTTAAAAAAAAACAGCATTATGAAGCATAAAACTTGATTTAGGCAAACATATATGTAATTGCAAGCTTCTCAAGCATAATTGGTTTTGATGAAGACAATTTGGACATCAAGATTTCATAAAGGATGTGCAAAAAGTATTTCAAGTTTTAGGCAAGAAACACATCATTTTCAAAGTCTTGAAGAAACAATAAAGATTCAAGGATCGAGCTAAAACGACAAAGGTACAAACAATACTCATTTTGACATATAATTATTCACAAATATATTTTCATGCATATCATAAACATACTAAAAAGTGTCATCCTTCAAAAGTTCATTTAAAACCTTTTTCAAAGTTAAAATCCAAAATAAAGGTTTTAGGAACCGGGTTGTCCCTATGGGGGAACCGGTTCCCAACATTCTACATTTTCAGCATTCTGTGTTTTACTACTAGGAACCGGGTTGTCCCTAGGTGGGAACCGGTTCCTCAGTTCAAAATTTGAATTTTTCTGCTGTAACGTTCAGCAGGAACCGGGTTGTCCCAGGCAGGAACCGGTTCCTACTGAACCAGTGTGTTTTTCCATTGCATGATTTCATTCAAACGAATTTATATTCTTACCACTAAATCATTGCATTGCTTCATGGAAAAATAACCATTCAAAGAGGTGTTTAACACATTATAAATACTACATCTTTAATAATCATTAATCACCTTCTTCATTAACAATTCATAACTTTCATAAATCTTCATCTTTCAATATTTCCAAGTGTTCATCAAATCCTTACTTTCAAGTGAAACTTTCTATACACATTTTCATTGAGAAATTCATTCAAAGTTTCATGCATACATTGTGAACACTTATATTCATTTTGAGAATTGTTTATTTGAAGAAGAAGATCAATCCAAGATTGATAGTGCTATACAAACTTCATCTAAATCTCTTGTAAAAATTCAAAGAAAATTATTTCCTTACTATCCAGGATTGTTGGAAGTAAGTGGTGTGTTTGAAGAGGATTGTTCTTCATCCACATTAGTGTTGATTGATCTTAAAGGTGTTAAGAACCTTTGATCACCCTATAGGTTAGATAGTAGGCATAGGCTTGTACAATAATTCTAACTATAGTGAAATCTCTTTCGTGTTTGAAAGGGGACTGGAGTACTCTCGAATTGTGAGGGGAACCAGTATATATCGTTGTGTTCTTTATCTTTTCGCTTTTACCGCTTTCATCACCATTACCAAGAAAAAGATAAAAACCATCAAAAGCCTTCAAACACTTAACCAAAAATCAGTAAAGACTTTCTCATAAAACCAATTAATTTTTGAAAACCTAATTCACCCCCCTCTTAGGCATATCTGATACTTACATTTGGCATCAGAGCAAGTTATAGGTAACTTGTTCCTAAAGATCCAGAATGGCTTCCGCAAATCAAAATCCAGTTTTCAAAGATGGTGGTTCTAACAACAAGCCTCCATTGTTTTGTGGTGAATATTTTGACTTTTGGAAAATCCGAATGAAGGCTCATCTAGAAGCACAAGGAGAAGAAGTATGGGAGGCTGTCCTACAAGGTCCTCATGTTCCTGTAACTGTCGTTAACGGTGTTGGATCGGATAAACCTAAAGCATCATGGGATGATAACGATAGAAAGAGGGTTCTTGCTGACAAAAAGGCGGCCAATCTTCTTCAAGGTGCTCTTAGTATGGATGAATTTTTCCGAGTATCGGCATGTACAACATCAAAGGAAATTTGGGATACTCTTGTAGAAACTCATGAAGGTACCACTGAAGTTAAAAGAACAAGATTGAATACTTTAAGCCAAGAGTACGAACTGTTTAGAATGAAGCCCGGAGAAACTATTCTCGATTTGCAAAAACGATTCGTACATTTGACAAATCACTTGAAGGCACTTGGTAAGACTCTTACTACCGAAGAACTTAATCTTAAAGTGCTCAGATCTTTGACAAGGGAGTGGCAACCAAAAGTGACGGCGATATCCGAAAAGAAGAATTTATCAAAATTTACTTCCGCAACACTATTTGGAAAACTTCAAGAATATGAGACGGAACTTGGAAGATTGGAAAAGCATGAGAACTTAGAGATGAAATCCAAAGGCATTGCATTAAAGGTAGATTCAAAAGAAAGCAAAATGAAAGATGCATCAGATGAAGATGAAAATTTCTTGCTTCTTGTAAAAAGGTTAGGCAAATTTTTTGGTAATAAAAATAATATTGATAATACTAACTATGTCAAAAGAAAGAAATTCTCAAAGCATAAAGATAAAGAAGCATCCACTTCATCACAAGAAGTTACATGCTATGAATGTGGGAAACAAGGACACATAAAGCCGGAATGTCCAAAGCTTTCGAAGAAGAATGAATTCAAAGGCAAAAAGGAGTTCAAAAATAAAAAGGCCTACATAGCATGGGAAGATAATGAAGTAAGTTCCTCATCGGACTCCGATAGTGACGAAAGTGCAAACCTAGCACTAATGGCATCACACCACTCCGGCGATGAAGAAGGCGAGGTTAGTTATGATGATTCTCTTTTTGATAATGGTGCACAAGGTGCAATAGATGAATTATTAAAAGAATGCAAAATTCTCTATAAAACTATCTCATCTCAAAAGAAAATAATATCATCTTTAGAAGAGAAGGTTAAGATAATTGAAGTAGAACATAAAGATGACAAAGAAAAAATGATTAGTGTTCAAGAAGATAATGTTGCATGCAAGAATTGTGAATCACTTTCCTTCCAAATTGTCCAATTAAAACGTGTTTTAGAAAGATATGAAAAAGGGCAAATTGGATTGGAAAATGTTCTTAGCACACAAAGATACTCCAATGATAAGAGCGGACTTGGTTTCTCTAAATTTGATAAACCAAGATCCAACAAGACTATCTTTGTCAAGGCTAGTAACCAACCAATTCAAGAGAAAGTGATCAAGCCTAAAGTAATGCAACATTATCCTAAAAGGAAGAACTTTGTTAAGAAGAAATCTTATCCTCCTAGATATAGAAGTAACTTTGAACATACTTGTTTTTATTGTGGTATTATTGGTCACACACCCAATGCTTGTTATGTAAGGAACTTTAGTGTTCCTAGTGGACATTATGTATGGGTGAAGAAAGGAACTAACTATGATGGACCCAAAGCCATTTGGGTACCTAACAAAACTTAATTTGTTTTGTAGGCATGCTTGAAGACCACTTCAAACTTATGGTATCTAGATAGTGGTCGTTCAAAGCATATGACGGGTGACCTAAACCAATTTTCAGATCTAAGGTTAAAGGCCAAGGGTTTTGTCACTTATGGAGACAACAATAAGGGAAGAATTCTTGGCAAAGGCAAAGTTGGTACACCACCTTTCACATCCATTGAAGATGTTCTTTATGTTGAAGGACTAAAACATAATCTTCTTAGCATTAGCCAACTTTGTGACAAAGGCTTCAAGATCAAATTCACTAAGGAGGAATGCTTGATCATCGATGAAGTCACCAATGAGGTAAAACTCAAAGGTACAAGAATTAATAACATTTTTATGATTTCTTTAAATGATTTATCTTTGAAAGTAAAATGTCTTTTGGTAAACAATAATAATGATTCATGGTTATGTCATAAAAAAGCAGCCCATATTCATATGGATCATTTAAATAAGTTAACCAAACATGATCTTGTTATTGGCTTACCTAAGATAAAGTTTGTCAAAGATAAATTATGTGATGCATGTCAAAAGGGAAATCAAACCAAATCATCTTTCAAACCAAAGAATGTGGTGACTACAACAAGACCACTTCAATTGTTGCATATGGATCTATTTGGTCCATCAAGGACAAGAAGCTTCGGAGGTAATGTATACGCCTTAGTTATTGTTGATGATTATTCTAGATATTCTTGGACTTTGTTTCTTGTGCAGAAAAGTGATGCTTTTAGAGCCTTTAAGAAGTATGCAAAACAAATCCAAAATGAAAAATCATTAAAGATTGTATCCATAAGAAGTGATCATGGTGGAGAGTTTCAAAATGCATCATTTGAAGAATTTTGTGAAGAACATGGTATCTCTCTGTTATACCCCAAAATTTGCCTGCGTCTTTTTTCAAAAAAAGAAGGCAACAGACTTCTGTCTAAAAATTGGGAGTTTCATATAATCTTGGATTTTTATTCCATAAATATCCTGATTTATGAATACTTGGTTTTTAGAATTTTTCTTATACGGTATTTTGGCTCGCTGTTGAACTTATTCTTACGCAAACGCCAATTACTGTTTATCATTTCACACACGCTTTTTATTTGAGATTTATTTGCAGATAAATAGTACTGACGCAATGGGTACAGAATTAAATCTTTTTGCAGGCGCAGAGTCCGGGGAATCAGACTGTACTGGTAACAAGTAAATTATTATTTACTTTTGTTTCCCACTAATTTTTATACTATATTCTGTTATTTTCAAAAATCTTTACCTTTCTTTTCAAATCTCCTTCTTTCAAAATCAAATCTTAACTTTATTCTATACATCTCTTTTTTCAAACCCTACCATACACTTTCTTTCAAATCCGACTTCCACTCAAATTTTCCTTTTTGTACGGAATCACTTCATTCTCCAACGTCTCTATCCTTCTTTTCACTCTATAAATACCTCTCATTTTTTTCATAAATTCTCACATCAAATTCTAACTCATCTCTCAAATTTCTGCTTCATATTCATTCTCTCTTCTTCCCCGGCAAAAATGGCGAAGCGGATGGAAACGTGTTTTCTTATGGTCATCACCGTCATGGTGGTAATCATGTCCTTCTTCTGTCTGCATAATCCTGAAAAATGTGGACCTGGGTTGTTTACACTCCCAATCATCTATATGTTATTATTTGTAGCATGGGTTATTAATCGTCATTCTTAAAGTTTGTCGTATCTTTTATTTTTTTAAATGTACCGTTTACTTGTCGTACTGTTCATTATATTATGTAATGTTTGTACTGTCACTATTAAATGTCGTACTATCTGTCGTATATTGTTTAATTATTAAGATAATATTTTGTGTGTTTTCTGCCAATTAAATATTTATTTTTTCTGTGCATTAAATGTTTTTTAGGGTTATTATCGGTAATTTTGCTCGCATACAGTATATATTATTTATTTATTATGCCTGTGTTTTTCTAACAACTCATGTAAATAAATTTCCACCATTAACACAAACAAAAAAAAAAGAAAAAAATTAACTTTGACTGTTGAATTTTCACTTTAATTGCTACGTTAATGTCTGAACAGTCAGTTGACAGTCAAACCCGCTGACAGTGCAATTCTCCGTGTTTTGTACCATCAATCAAATCAATCTTTTGCATTTCAAAATTCCAAGATTTTTGTTCTAGAAGTCTTCTGAATATCACATGATTAGCAGAGACTCAGCACTGCACAAAAATCAGGTACGTTTAACTGTCTCCTACGCGAACAGTCCCTAACTAGGGTTTTTGTTTTTTTCAGGAGAACAAGTTTTTGAGACCTCAAATGGATTTCATGGACCTCCATATATCTCAGAGTACCACCATACAAATTTTCAAACTTCAAATTCGCTCAGACGCACAGTCAGCAGCTCAAACAATCAACAGACGACCCGGTTGACCAAAAAGTCAATAGACAGTCAAAAATGAAATTTTTTGTCAACATCCATATTTTGTCAAGAGATTCATCATTTGATCATTGGTTGATCATAATTCATCAAGGAAAGATCAAAAATCAACAAAACCCTAAGTTTCAAAATTAGGGTTTTCTCCTAAAAAGTCAACTGAAATTTGACTGGTCATAACTCTCTCATCCTTCATCCAAAAAATTCAAACCAAAGCTCATTTTGAAGGAAATACAATTATCTTTCAAATTCAATTGGTCCCATGGTCATTAGATTCACCATTTGAAAAATATGAACCAAGACATTACAGGTCATTTTCAAAGTCAACAAAAAGTGGTTTTTTGTCAAAGGCCATAACATCAAGATAACTTCTCCAAATGAAAAAATGTTTCCAAAGTGGCTTGTAGAGGACATCTTGAGGTTTCTAAAAAGTACAAGAACTCCTTCATATGATAAAAATTGAGGGATTTGTGCCTTGTTGAAGTTGGCCATTTTATGGGAAAATGCATGAAATCAACATTGATCAAAAAATTTTTTTTCCAAAAGAGACCAAATTTCCATGATCCAAATATGTTTCTAACAATGCTAAGGGCCTCCCATGATCAACCAAAGGCCCATAACATTTTATTTCTTTTTTTGGTTTAATTTTATTACATTTAAGATTAAATTGAAAAAGAAATGGAAGGATAATGTTATGTGGCTTGGATATTAAGCTAAGGTCATCAAGAAACATTCAACTCTGCCACAAGAAACTGGTACAGCAGAAGAGAGTGGAAAAATCAAGCCATGGTTGCTTGAATTCAAAGCTACATATATTATAATATTCAAGAATTCAACAAAATCATCAATGCTTCCTAGCTTAGTTTTTAAGCACTTTCTTTGCCTATAAATGAAGTATAACACTTCATCAAGGAAAAAACACGAAATCAGAGCAAAACCTATGCTTGTAACACACTTGTAACACATTCAAAATTTTCAAAGAAACTTGAAATTCGAATTTTCAGTTTAAGCCATTTTTAATCCAAACTAAACACTTAAACATCATCCTTAAGCATCACTGAATCTATTCCAATCAGTTTCAAGCTTTGAAACTCAAAGAATCGAGCACTATAGCTCACGGTTTGTTCAAACCTAAATCACTTCATACCCGATCATTCATGCATTTTTAACAAGATGTAATCATATATTTGAATTTAGTTCATTGTTCTGATCGTTTCTGGATGGTTAATTGAAGCTTGAACACGTATCCACGAAGATACCATTTAAGGGTTCTTGAACTCTATTTTAGGGTTTTTCGTTAGAGGCAAAATTAGACCAAATTAAAGGCATGGTTGAACTCAGTAGATCATGACGAATCAAATGGACATTGTCGCGGGCGAAAAATCGTTGTCCTTTTTCGGGATGAGACACCTGATGCCTTCTTTGGGCTCGAGTGCTCAAAAAATGATTTTTCTTTTGTACCGACCAAACTTTTTATTGTTTCCAAAAGAGGAAAAGGAAAAAAGCTGCAATAACCTTAAAGTGGGGGGAGAGATCTTGGGTAAGAGGGTTGGTTATACGAAGGGAAGGTATTAGCACCCAACGTATCTATAGTACTCTATAGGTTTCTTTGTTTTGTTTATTCCATTCTTGTTATGGTGGAGGTTCTTGTGAGAAAGAGGTGGGACCTAAGGTGTTTGTTTGATTATGCTCGCAAAGATCATCGCGATCCTCTGCATACATATCCCCTAGAGGGAATCAGAGCATCTGTAGCTCGGGGTCTACGGGTGCTAAGGTTTGAGTGGTTTGAGAGAGAAGTTTTGCTCGCCAAGGATACGACCTTGTGCCTACGTATTCTCAAAGGGATGCTGAGAAAGTCAGAGCAATCGTAGTTCCCACTTATGCTAGTGGAAGCAAAGGATAAGAGACAAATGTCATCTCAATGTTCGATGTATCTAATCCATATCATCACATACATCTGTTTGTTTTTGTTTGAAAATCTTTTCATTATAAGCCCTGGGCCATGCCACTTATGGCGCTTAGAATGATAAAGATGTTTTTTTGTTTGTTTAACCAGCCTTGTGGCAAAAACTTTCAATGAAGTCAGCCTTGTGACAAAAAGTTTTGATTAATCAGCCAGCCTTGTGGCAAAAGTTTCAATGAAGTCAGCCTTGTGACAAAAACTTTGATTAATCAGCCAGTACGGTGGCAAAACGGTTTGATTGATTATCCAGCCTTGTGGCAAAAAGAAGTTTGATTGATTAGCCAGCCTTGTGGCAAAAAAGTTTGATTGATTGATTGTTTGTGATGATATAGAAGAGATACTCCTATCATAGAGATGATAAATGTCTAATCTCCTAGGGTATTTGATTTGGATATTTGGGATGCTTATAAGAAGCCCGTGGGTCCTTGTACGAAGCCCAAGAGGAGGCTATCCGAGGGTCCTTGCATTGTAAGCCCAAGAGGAGGCTATGGGAGGGACAATCCAGGGTCCTTGCATTGTAAGCCCAAGAGGAGGCTATGGGAGGGTCACTCGTTTGTACAAAGCCCAAGGGGAGGCATGGTATAGTTGGTTTGAGCTCTTAGAGCGATTTCACCGGGAAACCATACTCTATGTCCTAACCTAAACTAGTGGAGATTCTTTGCACGAAGCCCAATAGGAGGCTATGGGGAACCTAGTGTTGTACTAAGTTGAACAAGCATATATATAACACAATCACAAACATGAACAAGTACGAGCAAATATGAACAAGTACATGAACAAATATGAACAGTTATATATATGACAAAGTGTGTGTATATAATGGAGTTTATGAAGGAAATATACCTGTAAGCATGATCCATTTGTATACACGGGGGCTCGGGACTTATACTCGAGGAGAGGTCCACTTGAATTTATTCAAAGCTATGTAAACAGGTATTTACGAAGGGGCTTGGGACTTATACCTACATGGAGGCCCATGGTATTTTTGGGAAGATTTAAAGAAAACCTTCATTTTTTGATTTGTTATTAAAAGATAAAAGAACAAATTGATTGAGATATGTACAAAAGGCGTACAATGAAATACCTAATTTCATGTACTGGAATGGGTATGTACAAAAGGGGCTTGGGACTTATACCTACATGGAGGCCCATGGTATTTTGGAAAGTTTTGTTTCTTTGAAGTTTTGTTGTTTTTGAAAATGATTTGAAGATTATTTTGAAAAGATTTTGTTTCGAAGAAGTTTTGTTGTTTTTGAGGAAAAAAACAAACTGTACAAAAAGAAAAGAAATGGGACTTACACTCTCTAATATTCGAGAGGCCCCACTTCGTTTTGAAAATCAATTGATCAATTACAAAGATTTAATCAAAAGTTTTCTTTTGAAATCAAAAAGAAATGTTTTATCGTTTTTGATAAGAATCGTGATCGCTTGTTTAAAACGGTTTGAATTTTGAAAGAAGTTAATTTAATCAAGATGAGCAAAAAGATTATACTTAATTAACACTTAGATGATTAGGGTTTGCTCAAAAAAATATTTACAAGTGATTAAGTTTGAAAATCAAATGAAAAACAATATTTTAAAGTATTAAAAAACACTTAAAACATGTCATTTTAAACCTATTTAAAAATGTATTAAATAAATCTTTTTTGATGATTTTTTTTGGTATTCATAAAATATGTATATTAAACAAAGAGTATGCAAAAAATGAAGTGAAAATAATGAATTTTGATTGGTTAAATTAATTGGTGAAGTTGTTAAAGAAAATGAAAGAAAATAGTGTCAAAAAAAAATGTTTTGGTCCTGCCAGGGTTTGAACCCACGCCCTCTCTCTCACAACTCAAAACACTTGCCAATTGAGCTGCGCGCGCAGCTTGTTATTCACACGCTTCCATTTAATTATATTTGAAAACAAACATTTGAATTTTTCAAACCAAAAAACGCGCCAAGAACACACCTTCAACTGATTTTTGAAAATCTATGAAACTGGATTGTTTTGATCAAGTAGATAGTCTATCTTGCTCGGTTTTGGACGAGGAACACAATGGTATCATTTAATTGCATTCATTTTCACTCTAAGATCATTGGTTTTCTGATGAACACGAAGAACCCTAATCTTATGATTCAATCTGAAATTGTGTATAATTGATGAATTGTGAAATTGATTGAGGGCTATTGATCAGTGATAGTGCAGAAACAAGATAGCAACTCAATTTTTCATTTATGATGCATGTATGTATGAGTTTGAAGTTCATAGCACTTACCTTCAAAAACGGCCAGGCTGGGATTCGAATTCTGCAATAGAGGTGTTACAGAAGTTGTTTGATGATCTGGATAGCTTCAATGGACCATATGGAAGGTGTCTGGATGCTTGGAGTGGATTGAAAACATCTGGATCAGTTGGTGGAACCCGATCTGCAGTTGCTTCAAGTATGAATCGAGCTTGGTGATTCTGAAGTTTTTGATTGATGATGAGTGTTGGGATAGTTCATATGTGATATATATGAGGTGTTGGAAGTGTTAGTTTGGACAGATATAGCTTGGTATGGATTTTGGCATGATAAGGTTCAATATATGCAAATATGGAAGTGAGGTAGTGATTTTGAGTTTTGAGGTGTTTTTGGGTGTATGAGTGATTCAAACACATCCCATATGGTGTTTATGGTTTGCTAGAATCATCACTTTGGCCATAGCTTCAAGGATTTGGAGGTTGACATTTCTACCTCTTTGAAACTTAAGAAACTTGCATTCTAAGAAAGAAGAGAGAAAACCTATAATTGTGAGGTTTTGGTGTGATTTGAAGAGTGATTTGCATCTCTATTTATAGGCCAAGAGTTCTGAACTCAGACCTTTGCAAGTTGATCAAGAATTGGTGATTTGGCTTAAGAGATAAAAAGGAATCTTTTACATTTAATGCAAAATGGTTAAAGTGACCAAACCATGGTTAAAACTCTAGCTTCTTATCCTCTTCCATTCTGATCTTCTAATCAGAAAATATCTCTCAATTATTGCTTCTATGCATCATTGCTTGGATTATAGGTCATGTAGTCTTGAAACTTAGTGAAAAATGGTGAAAATTCAAGTGAAAAAGTTCACTAATGTCAAAATTCAAAACCATGGCTACACTCCATATTTTTTCATGCTCTTGGACATTTTGGAAAGCTCATATTACACACTTCAAAACCCTAGTTGAAAGTTTCTTCAAGATCCTTAAGGAAGTGGGTGAAAAAGATCCATGAACTTTGAAGAAAGTGAGATTTTAAGTGCATTTTTCAAAAGATGCCAACTTTGAAGCTCCATTTCTCTTAAATGGTGGATCTTTTGGAAAAAAATTATATGTGTCAAAGTTGTTCATTGGATCAAAATCTACAACTTTCATGTTGGAAGTTTTTTTCAGTTTGTAGGTGAAATTTTGAGTTATTCCCTTCCAAAGTTTGGAAAAAACCATTGAAAAACACTTAGAAAATTTTCTAAGTATGAAAGTCAAACTTTTGACTTTTTGATTCTTGATTGATTTTCTTGATTTTTCTTGATCAAATGACTTCATATATTATATATTGATGATTCAAAACTTCAAAAGTCATGGTTGACCAAAATTCCCCAAAAGTCAATGGTGATCTTGTACAGTTGACTTTTTCAGACGAATCGCGAAACAGGCTATCCTTACCATATGAATGGTATGAATGGATCATATTGAAGCATTAGAGGATATTAAGCCATGGTTTGAGTTGTGGCACCATGTCCTGATTAAAAAGTCAGTGGTTTAGTGAATTAGGTCAAAAACCCTAATTGTCGACCTGATGAAATTGATGACTGTAGGTCTTGAATTGAAATGTAATTTCCATTGTATATTGTCATAGGGATTATTTGAAGATAATTGAAACCTTTGATTGACTTCCTGGAGATTTTTAGGGTTTCCCAAATGTGATCCCTGATTTCAGTCCCTGATAGTTCAAAAACCCTAATTCTGATGACTTGAAATTTCACTGTTGATCATTCCTTGTGTAGGAGATGTCTTGAGCCAATGGATTAGGTCAAAATGATGCACTTGGGGTCTTGAGGTCATGTCCCAAGTCATTAGGTCAAGTCCTGAGCAAAAGTCAGGAGTATGCTATCTTAAGTCAAAACCCTGATCTGGTTGGTTCAGAGCCTTTGAGCTTGTTGAAATGAATCTCTGAGGACCAAATGTTGATTGTTGATGAAGATGATTCATTTGAGATGAAGGGAGAACAAAACCCTAATTGATTGTTACTTGTACTGATGAGTGATTTCCTGATTAAATCCTGCTGAGTCACAAGTAACAAACACAAGCTATGCAATTTGTTAGAGATGCAAATGATGCATATGCAAATGATATGAGGTGGTATCTTAGGTCAAAAATTGGGGTATGACAGATGCCCCTATTTAAGTTTCTTCAACCTGAAACATGAAGATTGAAAATCTTTATTTTGATAGAGTGGAAGAGACTTAAATATCAGAAGACGCGAATTTTGGACCTAAGATACCAAAATTGCGAATGATGCAAGGATGTCTTTACCGAGAGATATCAAGAACTGACTCCGCTGGGGAAAAGAGATCGGGAAGGATGTCTCAATCCATTTTAAGAAGAGAATCCGTTTTTCGGGAAAGCAAGTGTATGCTTCACCGGGGAATGATAGCTTTGTAAGAAAAGCTTACCTATCGACATTACCGACTATCTGCACAGGGATAGACTTGTTAATAATGCGAAGGTGAAAGGTGTGAAACCGTATTACCGACTATCAGCATGGTGACAGACTTGACAAGGTAAAAGAGTTTCAAAGGTTCGGTTAATATTATCGACTATCAGCATTGGGATAGACATGTTTAATAATATAACCAGAACAAAAGGTTACCGACTACCAGCCTTGTGATAGTGGTTTTGAAGACATGATCAATTATCAGCCAAGTGATAAAATGATCCTGGAGACTTTGTTAGGGAAATTACTGGTTATTCAGCCTTGTGAATAGTAATAAGGCCCTGATTTGTCGAATGGTCTTCATGATTGATTTCCTAGAGAGGAAGAATCTTTTGAAAGAAACATAAACTGCTTAGATGATGAGGCTATCGTTTATGGTTCTATTTTTCACGACTCTGTTTGAGAATCGGAATTTGAATTTTTGGTAAAGGCAAGGTTCTAACCAAGAATGAATTGGAAAGAAACAGTCAAACAAGACTTTGTACCCAAAGAGGGATGAACTTGAATGGGTATTTTCTCCTTTTGTTATGAGAGGAGAAACTAAAGCAACCTTCTTCCACGAGGAATGATCTCAGTGGGGAACTGGAGAAAGAATATGTTCTTTCTGCTTATGGGTGACAACCTACTTGGAGATGACACGCCCATACTTGTTTCTTCTTTCTTTTTTTTTTTTTTTTTTCTTTTTTTTCTTTTTTCTCTTTTTTGGGATAGATATATCCTGAACAAGCGGTTTTGAAGCAAACATTGAAAAATGCAAGAATGCATAAATGATGCAAATATGTATGAATGATGAATGTCATGAATGTAGCATGCATACTGACAATACTGACAGACAAAGAAGTATACTGGAGAGGGACCGACGTCGCAATACAACCAGATACTTGGCAAATGTTCTTCAGCATGGTGTAGATAACACAGGTGATGAATGATGCTGCGTGCTTTAAACTTCTCTGGGGAAGATAAGCATCTTTTCTTATTGAGATGGAAGAACTTCTTCACTGGGGATTGGAGATCTTCTTCATTGGGGATAAAAGACCTTCTTCAGTGGGGATAGAAGAGCTTCTTCACTGGGGATAGAAGAGCTTTTCCTATCATAATCTTTGATTCATCCTATGGAGATAGCTATTGATGTTCCTTCTGTTGTTCACAACTCAAAGGAAAATTTCGCTTTTATTTTGAAAAAGTGAAGTAAATTCATTTAAAACTTTTTTTCTTTTTTTTTTTCTCTTTCAAAAGTGAATAACACAATTAAAGCGTCATTTTGCAAGCTAAAAGAAATTAGAGATTGCAAACAAATGGGCACAAGGCTCAAATTTATTTAATAGGATGGTAATCAGCTAAAGGCGTGATTCCATAGAGTATTTACAAAAGTTGGAAATGGTAAATATGCGGAAAAGGCTACATTGAAAGTAATAACCACTATTCCCCCTAACAACTTTGAGTTCCAACTGCGCTTGTCGCTTCAGATTGACAATGATTTGTTTGAAGATCCTTTGATGAAAAAGACGATTCAGGTGACGAAGTACAGACTGACGCAGTTACTTTGTCATTATTCCTTAATTTTTGCCTAGATTTCCCTTTCAGGTTTTCAATCTACCAGGATGAATTTTTCTGTTTATTGTCTCTAATTTTTGCCTGGACCGCCCTTTCAGGTTTTCAGTCCACCGAGACGCTCATTTTTGCCTAAGTCGCCCTTTGCGGGTTTTCGACTTACCGAGCTGTTCTTTTGTAATTTTTTAGACAAAGTATTTCTTGACTGCATCAGCATTCACAGGATGTGGGAGTTCATCACCATCCATGGTTGCAAGAGTCATGGCGCCGCCAGAAAATGTTCTTTTGACAACATACGGGCCTTCGTAATTAGGAGACCATTTGCCCCTAGAATCTGGTTGAAAAGACAAGATCTTTTTAAGCACGAGGTCGCCTTCTTGAAATTCACGAGGTCGAACCTTTTTGTTGAAAGCTTGTTTCATCCTTGCTTGGTATAACTGTCCATGGCATAGAGCAGTCATACGTTTTTCTTCGATTAAGTTCAACTGATCGTATCTGCTTTGACACCATTCAGCCTCTGATAACTTAGTCTCCATGAGGACTCTCATTGATGGGATTTCAACTTCTACGGGGAGCACAGCTTCCATGCCATATACTAGAGAAAAGGGAGTTGCCCCTGTTGAAGTACGCACTGAGGTACGGTACCCATGTAAAGCAAATGGCAACATTTCATGCCAGTCTTTGTAAGTGACGACCATTTTCTGGACGATCTTCTTAATGTTCTTGTTGGCGGCTTCAACGGCGCCATTCATTTTTGGTCTGTAAGGAGAAGAGTTATGATGCTCAATCTTGAATTCCTCACATAATTCTTTCATCATCTTGTTGTTCAAGTTTGAACCATTATCAGTAATGATCTTGCTGGGAACACCATATCGGCAAATGATGTTATTCTTGATAAACCTCACAACCACTTGTCTTGTAACATTGGCGTAAGATGCTGCTTCGACCCATTTGGTGAAGTAATCAATAGCTACCAAGATGAAACGATGACCGTTTGAAGCTTTTGGTTCGATCATTCCGATCATGTCGATACCCCACATGGAGAAAGGCCATGGAGATGAGAGAACGTTGAGTAGAGTCGGTGGCACATGGATCTTATCTGCGTAGATCTGGCACTTGTGACATCTCTTCACGTGTTTGTAACAGTCTGATTCCATTGTCAACCAATAGTATCCTGCTCTTAAGATCTTTTTGGACATTGCATGCCCATTTGAATGAGTTCCAAAGGACCCTTCATGCACTTCATGCATTAACATGTCTGCTTCGTGTCTATCCACGCATCTGAGCAAAACCATGTCGAAGTTTCTTTTGTATAGCACATCTCCATTCAGGAAGAAACTGCCAGAAAGTCTTCTTAGAGTCTTCTTATCTTTGTTTGATGCCCCAAGTGGGTACTCTTGAGTTTGAAGGAAGCGTTTGATGTCGTGGAACCACGGTTTATCATCGATGACTGCTTCAGTTGCAAACACATAGGCGGGCCTTTCAAGGCGCGTGATTCTAACTGTAGGCATATCATTCCAATGATTGACTTTGAACATGGAAGATAGAGTAGCCAAGGCGTCTGCCATTCGATTCTGATCTCGAGGTATATGATGCAATTCAACCTTGTTGAAGAAAGTCAACAAACGTCTTGCATAATCTCTGTAAGGAATTAAACCAGGGTGGTAAGTTTCCCATTTGTCTTTGATTTGGTTGATCACGAGGGCTGAATCTCCATATATGTCGAGGATCTTGATCCTTAAGTCAATGGCTTCTTCGAGACCCATGATACAAGCTTCATATTCTGCGATATTGTTGGTGCAATCAAATAGCAGTCTGGCAGAGAATGGGATATGAGTACCCTTGGGAGTGATGATGATTGCCCCAATTCCATTGCCAAAAGCGTTTACTGCTCCATCAAAAATTAGGCCCCATCTTGATCCGGGCTCAGGACCTTCTTCAGGTAACGGTTCGTCACAATCTTTCATTTTCAAGTACAAGACATCTTCATCAGGAAAGTTAAACTTGAGAGATTGATATTCATTAATTGGTTGATACGCCAAGTGATCGGCGAGAATGCTTCCTTTGACCGCTTTTTGAGCACGGTATTCAATGTCATATTCGGATAACAGCATTTGCCATCGGGCAATCCTTCCTGTTAAGGCAGGCTTTTCAAAGACGTACTTGATCGGATCCATTCTGGAGATTAACCAAGTAGTATTGTTGATCATGTATTGGCGGAGACGTTTTGAAGCCCAGGCCAAAGCACAACATGTTTTTTCGAGCATGGAGTAACGAGACTCACAGTCTGTGAATTTCTTACTCAAGTAATAGATAGCATGCTCCTTCTTACCGGTTTCATCTTGTTGTCCAAGCATACAACCCATGGATTCTTCTAACACAGTAAGGTACATGATTAATGGTCTTCCTTCAACTGGAGGAATCAATATTGGTGGTTCTAACAGGTATTCCTTGATACTGTCGAACGCTTTCTGGCAATCTTCAGTCCATACAACCCCTTGATCTTTGCGGAGAAGCTTGAAAATTGGCCCACAAGTAGCAGTCATTTGAGAGATAAATCTGGAGATATAGTTCAATCGTCCGAGAAATCCTCTTACTTGCTTTTCAGTTTTCGGTGCAGGCATCTCTTGAATAGCTCTGACTTTGTCGGGATCTACTTCAATACCTCTTTGGCTGACAATGAAACCCAAGAGTTTTCCAGATCTAACCCCAAAAGTACATTTGTTAGGATTCAAGCGAAGCTGATATTTTCTTAGTCGTTGAAACAACTTCAAAAGATATTCAATATGTTCTTCTTCTGTGCTGGACTTGGCTATCATGTCGTCCACATAAACTTCTATTTCTTTATGCATCATGTCATGAAAGAGAGTAGTCATTGCCCTTTGGTAAGTTGCGCCTGCATTCTTTAATCCAAACGGCATCACTTTGTAGCAAAAGGTACCCCATGGGGTGATGAAAGATGTCTTCTCCATGTCTTCAGGGGCCATCTTGATCTGATTATAACCGGAGAACCCGTCCATGAAGGAAAAGACGTTGAACTTAGCGGTGTTATCGACCAGCATGTCGATATGTGGTAACGGAAAGTCATCTTTTGGACTGGCCTTGTTCAAGTCACGGTAATCAACACACATTCTGACTTTACCATCTTTTTTCGGAACTGGCACTATGTTAGCCAACCATTGAGGATACTCAGAGGTGACAAGAAAACCTGCGTCGAGCTGTTTTTGAACTTCCACTTTGATCTTGTTAGCCATATCAGGGTGAGTCCTTCGCAATTTCTGCTTAACTGGCGGACATTCTGGCTTCAATGGCAAGTAATGCTGAACAATATTGGTATCCAACCCAGGCATGTCTTGGTAAGACCAGGCAAATACGTCAACATACTCTTTGAGAAGGTCTGTCAACTTACTCTTGACATCAGCATCAAGCAGCGATCCAATTGTCACTTCTTTTTTGTCTTTTTCAGAACCCAAGTTAATCTTTTCTAAAGGCTCTTTGTGAGGCAGAATGGCTCTTTCCTCGTGCTTAAGTAATCGAGAGATCTCGTCCGGGATCTCCTCTTCTTCCTCTTCTTCGGCTTCGAACACAGGAAACTCAAAGTTGGGAGAGAGCATAGGGTTATTGCATTCAATGGGTTTATCAATAGTTAATCTGCACATGTGATTTATATTTATTTCAGAAAATTTATGAATGCAGGAGTGTATGCAGATTTTTTTTTTTGAAAAAGTTTTTTTTTTATTTTTTTGGTTTTTTAGGATTACCGTTTCCAGAAAAAGCAAAAATAAAACATATAATGTAGGGAATTCAAAATGACACTTTATTTATGATTCATTTTTGAAACAAAGCCCTAAACACAAACTCATTTGTCTTGGGCAGGACAAAGAGGGAAACTTTTAAAACAAAGCCCTATACACAAAGTTATTTGGGCGGAACATTTAAAAGCAAAGCCCTATAAAACATCTCTCTGCTTTGGGCAAGGCAGGAGTTCAAAATAACAGCGAGGTGATTACTTTGAGCGGCGAACAACATTCGGAACGTCGACAGCCTTCCAGTAGCAACGAACTCCTCTGTGTATTATGTATTCAGGAAAATCCTCCCCAGAGTGATCTTCAGTATTGACATTGACCGCTGGTCGAGCAGGATTCGAAGGTCCTGGTTTGTCAACCTTGTTCTTTGTAGAGTTGAAACGGTCTTCTTCTACTTCTTGAAGAGCATAAGACGAGTCACAATCTTCAGAATTTTCAGGGTGTTCTTCCCAGTCTTCAGGATGAAGAGACTCATTGTCAGCGACACTTTCTGAGTCAGTTGCGGGGCCATCTTCCCCTTCATCTTCAAAAATGGCATTTATGTGATAATAACCATCTTCAGGATTATAAACCTTGGCAGATGCATTGAAGCTGAAATCTTCAGTAATTTCAGGTTGCTGAGAAAATTGACAGGGCTGATAAGCCTCTTCTGGTTGACTATTATATTCAAAGGAATCTCCCCATCCAGTTGGTCGAATATCTTCAATCGCAATCTTTGAACTTTCAGGCGCAGTATATTTCACCATATAATCATATTTTCCACTTGGTTGTCCCAAGGTGTCCCAGATTTCTGCAGGAACAGGCTCAGTTTCTTTGCCATTGGATTCTTCTGAAGGAGGATATGGTTCTTCCTGAGATATATATCCCGAGTCATTGAGATAACATTTCCATTCTTCTTCAGGATCGGGTAAACCTTCTTCGATGCATTCTTCAATAAGGACATTAACCTCTTGAGGAATTGGGTTGAGGAACCCTCCACTAATGAATGTTTCTTTGATCGGACGAAGGGTTTCATCCTTCTTGGTGCAGTTTGAGAATGTCGGTGAACATCCGAGTCCTGCTCTAGTTTCATTCTTGGTCGGGATCACAACTTGCCCCCAGCCAGTGGTAGTTCCATCTCTTACTACTTTTACTGCCTCTTTGTAAGAAGAGATTGATGCTTTCTTTTTGGAATATTCGTCTTCTAAAGAGAGACCTTGGAACTGAGTTCCTTCCACATCATCAGCACCAATGAAAGAGAAATTGGATAAATGACTCACCATCAAGGCTTGTTCTCCATTTATCGTTACCAATTTTCCATTTGTTACAAACTTTAACTTTTGATGGAGCGTAGAAGTTACTGCCCCTGCTTCGTGGATCCATGGTCGTCCTAACAGACAGCTATAAGCAGCTTGAATGTCCATAACCTGGAAGGTGATTTGAAATGTATGTGGACCAATTGTCATGGGAAGGTTGACTTCGCCGATAACAGATTTTCGCGATCCATCAAATGCTTTGACTACTACACCACTGAATTTCATAGGCATCCCTTGGTAAGATAAGCGGGCAAGAGTCGTCTTTGGCATCACATTCAAGGAAGATCCGGTGTCTACCAACACATTGGACAAAGAGTCTGACTGACAGTTCATAGAAATGTGCAAAGCAAGATTGTGATTTTTACCCTCCTCGGGGAGTTCTTCATCACAGAAGCTTAAATTGTTGCAAGCTGTTATGTTGGCTATTATCCCATCAAAGTGGTCAACAGTCACATCATGGTCTACAAAAGCTTGATCTAAAACTCTCATCAGGGCTTCCCTGTGGGCTTCAGAGTTTAAAAGCAATGAAAGTATTGAGATTTTTGAAGGAGTCTGCATAAGCTGATCCACAATCTTATATTCACTTCTTTTGATAAGCTTCAAAATTTCATCAAAATCAGGATTCACATTGGTTCCACTGGACTGACCAACATTAGTGTTTGTATTACTGATAGGAGTTTCCTCAGGATTCCCCACTGATGTATTGACAGGATTTTGTCCGGTTGCAGGAACAACAGGCTGCTTTGGAGGTAGTGGAGTATACACACGTCCACTTCTTGTTACTCGACTCACATCAGCGATGTTCACGACAGATGAAAGAGTGGGTAAAGGAACTTCTTGTCCATCCTTTATCATTGTTGCACTGTAGTTGTACGGAACTGCCTTGTCAGAGTCATAGGGAACAGGTCCAGGTAGACAAATGATCAAAGGATCAATAGGAACCTTTGGGTTGTTGTAAGTAACTTCTATGCGCTCAGGCATGTTGAAATGAGGAACGATGACGTTAACTTTAGGCATTTCCGAGTTGATATCTGAGACTAAAAGCTCATGCGGATAACATCCTATCATGTTAACTTCATTTTCATCCCTATTTCGGTAGATCTGAATAGTACCATTATCCAACAGCACTTGGAGATCTCTTCTCACAATCGAACATCCATGAGGATCTACACAACATATGCTACAGGAACCATATTGATGCTGGCGAAAATTCTGTCCTCGACAGAGAGTAGCGTGCATTTGTACCAAATCGGCTCTTGAGAAATTGATATTATAGACTCGGTATGGACCAGGACATCCATATACCATGTTTACAACATGCCCTCCATGATTGGGCAGCGGATTCGCTTGCACATTAGGATTCAAATTTCTGAAAGAGAGGAGATTAGATCTAACCAACCTCTGAACTTCATATTTCAAAGCTATGCAATGCTCAAGATCATGGCCAGGTGCTCCTTGATGATAAGGGCATGAGACCTCTGCTTTGTACCACCATGGGAGTTTCTCAGGTACTGGTGGTGGTGCTTTAGTTTGAACAAGACCTCTTTCAACCAAGGCAGGATACAATTCTGTGTAGGTCATTGGAATCGGATCAAACTGCGGAGCTCTTTGTACACGATTCTGATTATTGTTGAACTGCTGAGCCTGTTGTCGAGGCTGTTGTTGTTGAAATTGCGGAGTAAATCCCGGATTTGGCGTTGTATTAACGACTGGCGCAATAGCAGAAATCTGTTGTTGACGATTGACGTTCCCTCTTGACCTTCCTTGGGACACCATGTCAACACTTTGTTCCTTCTTCTTTTGGAAACCACTTCCGAACTTTTTGGTTCCGCTTGAAGATCCACCTTCTTTAGTTAGACGTCCGGTTCGGACCCCTTCTTCTAGACGCATCCCCATGTTTACCATTTCGGTGAAATCACTTGGAGCACTAGCAATCATGCGTTCATAATAAAACGGACTGAGATTATTCAAGAAGATCTTTGTCATCTCTTTCTCTTTTAACGGTGGATTAATCTGAGCAGCAGTTTCTCTCCATCGTTGGGCATACTCTTTGAAAGCTTCATGGTCTTTCTGAGCCATGGATCGGAGCTGATCTCTGTCTGGAGCCATATCCGAGTTATACTTGTATTGTCGGACAAAGGCCTCACCTAGGTCATTGAAAGTCCGAATATTGGTGCTATCCAAGCCTGTGTACCACTTCAGTGCGGCACCAGTCAAACTGTCTTGAAAGTAATGGATAAGCAACTGATGATTATCTGCATAAGTAGACATCTTTCTGGCATACATCACAAGATGGCTTTGTGGACAAGAACTACCTTTGTACTTCTCAAAGTCAGGGACCTTGAATTTAGCAGGTATTTGTACACTGGGAACCAAACATAGCTCCTGGGCATTCTTTCCAAACAAATCTTTTCCACGAATAGCCTTGACTTCCAGTTGAATCTTGTTAAACTGTTCTTGGAGATCTTCCACAAGATTACGCTGATTTGTGCTATCACCTTGATCATGATAAATCTCATTGCCATCATAAGGAACAGTGTGAACCGTAGGGGTCGGAACTGTCATAGTGGGTTGAGAAAGTGCCATAGTGATTTGGGAAAAAGTTACCCCTGAATGTGGAATAAACGCCGAACCTTGTGCAGCAGGCGCTTCAGTTGTGGTTGTTTGAACCCCAGAGAAATTATGGCGGAAACCTGTACCAAAGCTGAAAGGCGGGCCCCAACCTTCTGGCATGGAGAAAGATGGAATGCTGAATGCAACTGTAGAAACTGGAGTAGTGACTTCAGATGTTACCGCTGCTTGACTGTTGGGTGGTGGCGGCTGATTCTGTGCGGCCATCAAGGAGTCAACCAGAGTAGTGAGACTTTCCAACTTTTCCTGAAGGGTGGTCACTGTACCACGGAGCTCAATATTCTCTTGTTCAGAGTGTTCCATTACTCTTCTTCTATTTGAACGAGTATTGTATCTGTGATCTGATTGCGAGCGCGGTCGAGAAACTTTGAGACGCGACAGCTTGACGATCTATTGGAGAAAGATCCAAAAGATGAGACTCTATACAACAGACTCGATATGCAGAATGATGTATGCAAAGAGAAATTTTATGATTTTTCCAAACATTTTAAAGATTATTTCCTTGCAAACATTTGAACACAAACAATTCTTTTATTGAAATAATGGGAAATGTTACAACATTGGAGCGTAGCTCCTTACAGAATCAAATGATACATGAAAATCTAAACAAATCCTAAACATCTTCATCAGACGAAGAACCAAATGCATTGTGCAGCTTGAGCTTCATGATTTCTTTCCCATAGTAAGCTTTCAACTCGGCCTTTTCAGCTCTTAGCTTGTCAACCACATTCTTCCAATTGTCAGGTATCGGAGCGTTGCTTGTTGAGCCTTCAAGCTTTTTCTTGCTTTCTTTGATGTATCTCCTGATTGCGGCATCTTTCCGACGGATCTTCTCATCTTTGTTCATGAGCCATCCATCTTGATAATAGAGAGTTTCTTCATGTTCTTTCACTTGTTTCTTCAACTTTCTATTTTCCACATCAGTTCTTCGAAACTTTTCTTCCCAAGCGTCTTTTTCTATCCTCATCTTGGTCAAAGTGTCTTGGTATTCCTCCATAGCGGGAATGTTGGGTCGTTGAGGTACCACAGGGAACATGGGTTTTTCATAATCATAAGGCATTTGAAACTCCCTTGCTCTTTTCTTTACCCAACAGATGTAGGCGTTCGTAGCGATACAGTTCCTTATCTCACCTTTTTCTTTCCATCGGATGTCGTACCAGGCTTTCACCATTTTTGTTTTCAACCCTTGAGGATCATTTCCTTCCTGATAGAAGTAGCTTTCCACTGTAGGGCCAATGGGTTTAGTTGAATTTGCATACCCGAGTTGTCGTCGGGCTAGGACCAGATTGTAGTTAATTCCTCCTTGTGTACCAATGAGGGGTACGTTGGCGAATTCTCCACAACTTTCAATGGTTTCTGTACCGCAGTGAGCCAAGGTATACCACTGAATATCATTATTAGTAAGAGACATAAGTCTTTGAGACCAACGTAAACCTTCTCGGTTTTCCGTGAAAATGGGAGACTTAGGTAAGTGTGAAACAATCCATTTAAACAACAGAGGTGCACAACATACAATAATTCCACCACCTTGGTGATTCCTATGATGGACAGAGAAATACATGTCACCAAGCCGAGTCGGAACGGGATTTCCATTCAAAAAGACCTTTATGGCATTGATATCAACAAAGTCGTCGATATTGGGAAACAGAACCAACCCATAGATGAGCAAGGCTAGTACAGCTTCAAAAGCTATCATGCTACCAGTCTCGATGAAATCAAAGGCTCTCTTTATTAGAAACTGTGAAGGCAAACCTGGAAGGTTTCCTTTGGTAGTCCAATTACTCTTTATTTCAGATTTCTTCAAGTGGGTACCTGTTGCAATGATTGGTGACTTAGGAATGGCTTCCAAACCATTGAAAGGTATTTTGTCAGACACAGGAATACCCAAAAGATTGGCATATTCTTCCAAGGTTGGTACCAACTGATAGTCTGGAAAGGTAAAACACCGGTAGACGGGATCATAAAACTGAACCAGAGTTTTGAGAAGTCCTTCATCAACATGAGTGTTCAAGATAGGTAAAAGCTTTCCATGGCTTTTCCTAAAATCAAAAGGATCTTGTACAAAAGACGCTAACTCTTTCAGTCTTTCCACATTAGGCTCTTTGAAACCGTACCTCTTGGTATGCCTTTTTACCCACTCCATAACCTAATCCTATAATGTTTGCAAAGAAAATTCTCTAATTGTTTGGAAAAAATCATGTTTTTATGGAAAAAGATTTTTTTTTATTTTTTTATGGATGTATGAATGCATGGATGCATGGATGCCACATATTCAAACATGGTAAAGCAAACATGGTAACGCAAACATGGTACTGTAAACATGGCAACACAAACATGGTAACACAAACATAGTACACACAGGTTCAAAGGTCCAGCGTCACGAGCATGAGGTCAGAGAACCAAACATGGGATAGTTCTAGTTAATCACCTGCACAACATGTTCTACTGATACGTCAGAGTCTACATTTTTCTTTCGGATATTACCGGCTTTCCACAATTAAACTCATGAGCCAGCAATATTCTCAAGAAAAACTCGTCTGAGTGTGGTTCTCCGCATGACAACTAATCCAAGTCTTCACCTGAATAGTTTCTGCACCACAACCTAATAAGGCCAGGATGGGTTGGGGTTCTACAGCCAACTCAGCTTCTACAGTTCAATGAAAGCAATAATGTCTTCGCAATTAACTCGCTAAACATATATTACAAACAAGGAACCTCCACTGAGCGGAAGGATTCTCACGTGCGCCTGCACATGACTATACCCTCCACCTAATTCTTATGTGTACTTAATCCGGGTTAGGATTTGTCCATAATGTATCACTTGTAACAAAACCACAGATGTAACAGAACCAAAGAACCAAACAAGAACAAAATAAAAACAAAACAAATAGAAATAACCCTTTCTTTGGAAACAATAAAAAGATGTTCCCCAGTGAAGTCGCCATTTTTCTGTCGCGGGCGAAAAATCGTTGTCCTTTTTCGGGATGAGACACCTGATGCCTTCTTTGGGCTCGAGTGCTCAAAAAATGATTTTTCTTTTGTACCGACCAAACTTTTTATTGTTTCCAAAAGAGGAAAAGGAAAAAAGCTGCAATAACCTTAAAGTGGGGGGAGAGATCTTGGGTAAGAGGGTTGGTTATACGAAGGGAAGGTATTAGCACCCAACGTATCTATAGTACTCTATAGGTTTCTTTGTTTTGTTTATTCCATTCTTGTTATGGTGGAGGTTCTTGTGAGAAAGAGGTGGGACCTAAGGTGTTTGTTTGATTATGCTCGCAAAGATCATCGCGATCCTCTGCATACATATCCCCTAGAGGGAATCAGAGCATCTGTAGCTCGGGGTCTACGGGTGCTAAGGTTTGAGTGGTTTGAGAGAGAAGTTTTGCTCGCCAAGGATACGACCTTGTGCCTACGTATTCTCAAAGGGATGCTGAGAAAGTCAGAGCAATCGTAGTTCCCACTTATGCTAGTGGAAGCAAAGGATAAGAGACAAATGTCATCTCAATGTTCGATGTATCTAATCCATATCATCACATACATCTGTTTGTTTTTGTTTGAAAATCTTTTCATTATAAGCCCTGGGCCATGCCACTTATGGCGCTTAGAATGATAAAGATGTTTTTTTGTTTGTTTAACCAGCCTTGTGGCAAAAACTTTCAATGAAGTCAGCCTTGTGACAAAAAGTTTTGATTAATCAGCCAGCCTTGTGGCAAAAGTTTCAATGAAGTCAGCCTTGTGACAAAAACTTTGATTAATCAGCCAGTACGGTGGCAAAACGGTTTGATTGATTAGCCAGCCTTGTGGCAAAAAGAAGTTTGATTGATTAGCCAGCCTTGTGGCAAAAAAGTTTGATTGATTGATTGTTTGTGATGATATAGAAGAGATACTCCTATCATAGAGATGATAAATGTCTAATCTCCTAGGGTATTTGATTTGGATATTTGGGATGCTTATAAGAAGCCCGTGGGTCCTTGTACGAAGCCCAAGAGGAGGCTATCCGAGGGTCCTTGCATTGTAAGCCCAAGAGGAGGCTATGGGAGGGACAATCCAGGGTCCTTGCATTGTAAGCCCAAGAGGAGGCTATGGGAGGGTCACTCGTTTGTACAAAGCCCAAGGGGAGGCATGGTATAGTTGGTTTGAGCTCTTAGAGCGATTTCACCGGGAAACCATACTCTATGTCCTAACCTAAACTAGTGGAGATTCTTTGCACGAAGCCCAATAGGAGGCTATGGGGAACCTAGTGTTGTACTAAGTTGAACAAGCATATATATAACACAATCACAAACATGAACAAGTACGAGCAAATATGAACAAGTACATGAACAAATATGAACAGTTATATATATGACAAAGTGTGTGTATATAATGGAGTTTATGAAGGAAATATACCTGTAAGCATGATCCATTTGTATACACGGGGGCTCGGGACTTATACTCGAGGAGAGGTCCACTTGAATTTATTCAAAGCTATGTAAACAGGTATTTACGAAGGGGCTTGGGACTTATACCTACATGGAGGCCCATGGTATTTTTGGGAAGATTTAAAGAAAACCTTCATTTTTTGATTTGTTATTAAAAGATAAAAGAACAAATTGATTGAGATATGTACAAAAGGCGTACAATGAAATACCTAATTTCATGTACTGGAATGGGTATGTACAAAAGGGGCTTGGGACTTATACCTACATGGAGGCCCATGGTATTTTGGAAAGTTTTGTTTCTTTGAAGTTTTGTTGTTTTTGAAAATGATTTGAAGATTATTTTGAAAAGATTTTGTTTTGAAGAAGTTTTGTTGTTTTTGAGGAAAAAAACAAACTGTACAAAAAGAAAAGAAATGGGACTTACACTCTCTAATATTCGAGAGGCCCCACTTCGTTTTGAAAATCAATTGATCAATTACAAAGATTTAATCAAAAGTTTTCTTTTGAAATCAAAAAGAAATGTTTTATCGTTTTTGAAAAGAATCGTGATCGCTTGTTTAAAACGGTTTGAATTTTGAAAGAAGTTAATTTAATCAAGATGAGCAAAAAGATTATACTTAATTAACACTTAGATGATTAGGGTTTGCTCAAAAAAATATTTACAAGTGATTAAGTTTGAAAATCAAATGAAAAACAATATTTTAAAGTATTAAAAAACACTTAAAACATGTCATTTTAAACCTATTTAAAAATGTATTAAATAAATCTTTTTTGATGATTTTTTTTGGTATTCATAAAATATGTATATTAAACAAAGAGTATGCAAAAAATGAAGTGAAAATAATGAATTTTGATTGGTTAAATTAATTGGTGAAGTTGTTAAAGAAAATGAAAGAAAATAGTGTCAAAAAAAAATGTTTTGGTCCTGCCAGGGTTTGAACCCACGCCCTCTCTCTCACAACTCAAAACACTTGCCAATTGAGCTGCGCGTGCAGCTTGTTATTCACACGCTTCCATTTAATTATATTTGAAAACAAACATTTGAATTTTTCAAACCAAAAAACGCGCCAAGAACACACCTTCAACTGATTTTTGAAAATCTTTGAAACTGGATTGTTTTGATCAAGTAGATAGTCTATCTTGCTCGGTTTTGGACGAGGAACACAATGGTATCATTTAATTGCATTCATTTTCACTCTAAGATCATTGGTTTTCTGATGAACACGAAGAACCCTAATCTTATGATTCAATCTGAAATTGTGTATAATTGATGAATTGTGAAATTGATTGAGGGCTATTGATCAGTGATAGTGCAGAAACAAGATAGCAACTCAATTTTTCATTTATGATGCATGTATGTATGAGTTTGAAGTTCATAGCACTTACCTTCAAAAACGGCCAGGCTGGGATTCGAATTCTGCAATAGAGGTGTTACAGAAGTTGTTTGATGATCTGGATAGCTTCAATGGACCATATGGAAGGTGTCTGGATGCTTGGAGTGGATTGAAAACATCTGGATCAGTTGGTGGAACCCGATCTGCAGTTGCTTCAAGTATGAATCGAGCTTGGTGATTCTGAAGTTTTTGATTGATGATGAGTGTTGGGATAGTTCATATGTGATATATATGAGGTGTTGGAAGTGTTAGTTTGGACAGATATAGCTTGGTATGGATTTTGGCATGATAAGGTTCAATATATGCAAATATGGAAGTGAGGTAGTGATTTTGAGTTTTGAGGTGTTTTTGGGTGTATGAGTGATTCAAACACATCCCATATGGTGTTTATGGTTTGCTAGAATCATCACTTTGGCCATAGCTTCAAGGATTTGGAGGTTGACATTTCTACCTCTTTGAAACTTAAGAAACTTGCATTCTAAGAAAGAAGAGAGAAAACCTATAATTGTGAGGTTTTGGTGTGATTTGAAGAGTGATTTGCATCTCTATTTATAGGCCAAGAGTTCTGAACTCAGACCTTTGCAAGTTGATCAAGAATTGGTGATTTGGCTTAAGAGATAAAAAGGAATCTTTTACATTTAATGCAAAATGGTTAAAGTGACCAAACCATGGTTAAAACTCTAGCTTCTTATCCTCTTCCATTCTGATCTTCTAATCAGAAAATATCTCTCAATTATTGCTTCTATGCATCATTGCTTGGATTATAGGTCATGTAGTCTTGAAACTTAGTGAAAAATGGTGAAAATTCAAGTGAAAAAGTTCACTAATGTCAAAATTCAAAACCATGGCTACACTCCATATTTTTTCATGCTCTTGGACATTTTGGAAAGCTCATATTACACACTTCAAAACCCTAGTTGAAAGTTTCTTCAAGATCCTTAAGGAAGTGGGTGAAAAAGATCCATGAACTTTGAAGAAAGTGAGATTTTAAGTGCATTTTTCAAAAGATGCCAACTTTGAAGCTCCATTTCTCTTAAATGGTGGATCTTTTGGAAAAAAATTATATGTGTCAAAGTTGTTCATTGGATCAAAATCTACAACTTTCATGTTGGAAGTTTTTTTCAGTTTGTAGGTGAAATTTTGAGTTATTCCCTTCCAAAGTTTGGAAAAAACCATTGAAAAACACTTAGAAAATTTTCTAAGTATGAAAGTCAAACTTTTGACTTTTTGATTCTTGATTGATTTTCTTGATTTTTCTTGATCAAATGACTTCATATATTATATATTGATGATTCAAAACTTCAAAAGTCATGGTTGACCAAAATTCCCCAAAAGTCAATGGTGATCTTGTACAGTTGACTTTTTCAGACGAATCGCGAAACAGGCTATCCTTACCATATGAATGGTATGAATGGATCATATTGAAGCATTAGAGGATATTAAGCCATGGTTTGAGTTGTGGCACCATGTCCTGATTAAAAAGTCAGTGGTTTAGTGAATTAGGTCAAAAACCCTAATTGTCGACCTGATGAAATTGATGACTGTAGGTCTTGAATTGAAATGTAATTTCCATTGTATATTGTCATAGGGATTATTTGAAGATAATTGAAACCTTTGATTGACTTCCTGGAGATTTTTAGGGTTTCCCAAATGTGATCCCTGATTTCAGTCCCTGATAGTTCAAAAACCCTAATTCTGATGACTTGAAATTTCACTGTTGATCATTCCTTGTGTAGGAGATGTCTTGAGCCAATGGATTAGGTCAAAATGATGCACTTGGGGTCTTGAGGTCATGTCCCAAGTCATTAGGTCAAGTCCTGAGCAAAAGTCAGGAGTATGCTATCTTAAGTCAAAACCCTGATCTGGTTGGTTCAGAGCCTTTGAGCTTGTTGAAATGAATCTCTGAGGACCAAATGTTGATTGTTGATGAAGATGATTCATTTGAGATGAAGGGAGAACAAAACCCTAATTGATTGTTACTTGTACTGATGAGTGATTTCCTGATTAAATCCTGCTGAGTCACAAGTAACAAACACAAGCTATGCAATTTGTTAGAGATGCAAATGATGCATATGCAAATGATATGAGGTGGTATCTTAGGTCAAAAATTGGGGTATGACAGATGCCCCTATTTAAGTTTCTTCAACCTGAAACATGAAGATTGAAAATCTTTATTTTGATAGAGTGGAAGAGACTTAAATATCAGAAGACGCGAATTTTGGACCTAAGATACCAAAATTGCGAATGATGCAAGGATGTCTTTACCGAGAGATATCAAGAACTGACTCCGCTGGGGAAAAGAGATCGGGAAGGATGTCTCAATCCATTTTAAGAAGAGAATCCGTTTTTCGGGAAAGCAAGTGTATGCTTCACCGGGGAATGATAGCTTTGTAAGAAAAGCTTACCTATCGACATTACCGACTATCTGCACAGGGATAGACTTGTTAATAATGCGAAGGTGAAAGGTGTGAAACCGTATTACCGACTATCAGCATGGTGACAGACTTGACAAGGTAAAAGAGTTTCAAAGGTTCGGTTAATATTATCGACTATCAGCATTGGGATAGACATGTTTAATAATATAACCAGAACAAAAGGTTACCGACTACCAGCCTTGTGATAGTGGTTTTGAAGACATGATCAATTATCAGCCAAGTGATAAAATGATCCTGGAGACTTTGTTAGGGAAATTACTGGTTATTCAGCCTTGTGAATAGTAATAAGGCCCTGATTTGTCGAATGGTCTTCATGATTGATTTCCTAGAGAGGAAGAATCTTTTGAAAGAAACATAAACTGCTTAGATGATGAGGCTATCGTTTATGGTTCTATTTTTCACGACTCTGTTTGAGAATCGGAATTTGAATTTTTGGTAAAGGCAAGGTTCTAACCAAGAATGAATTGGAAAGAAACAGTCAAACAAGACTTTGTACCCAAAGAGGGATGAACTTGAATGGGTATTTTCTCCTTTTGTTATGAGAGGAGAAACTAAAGCAACCTTCTTCCACGAGGAATGATCTCAGTGGGGAACTGGAGAAAGAATATGTTCTTTCTGCTTATGGGTGACAACCTACTTGGAGATGACACGCCCATACTTGTTTCTTCTTTCTTTTTTTTTTTTTTTTTTCTTTTTTTTCTTTTTTCTCTTTTTTGGGATAGATATATCCTGAACAAGCGGTTTTGAAGCAAACATTGAAAAATGCAAGAATGCATAAATGATGCAAATATGTATGAATGATGAATGTCATGAATGTAGCATGCATACTGACAATACTGACAGACAAAGAAGTATACTGGAGAGGGACCGACGTCGCAATACAACCAGATACTTGGCAAATGTTCTTCAGCATGGTGTAGATAACACAGGTGATGAATGATGCTGCGTGCTTTAAACTTCTCTGGGGAAGATAAGCATCTTTTCTTATTGAGATGGAAGAACTTCTTCACTGGGGATTGGAGATCTTCTTCATTGGGGATAAAAGACCTTCTTCAGTGGGGATAGAAGAGCTTCTTCACTGGGGATAGAAGAGCTTTTCCTATCATAATCTTTGATTCATCCTATGGAGATAGCTATTGATGTTCCTTCTGTTGTTCACAACTCAAAGGAAAATTTCGCTTTTATTTTGAAAAAGTGAAGTAAATTCATTTAAAACTTTTTTTCTTTTTTTTTTTCTCTTTCAAAAGTGAATAACACAATTAAAGCGTCATTTTGCAAGCTAAAAGAAATTAGAGATTGCAAACAAATGGGCACAAGGCTCAAATTTATTTAATAGGATGGTAATCAGCTAAAGGCGTGATTCCATAGAGTATTTACAAAAGTTGGAAATGGTAAATATGCGGAAAAGGCTACATTGAAAGTAATAACCACTATTCCCCCTAACAACTTTGAGTTCCAACTGCGCTTGTCGCTTCAGATTGACAATGATTTGTTTGAAGATCCTTTGATGAAAAAGACGATTCAGGTGACGAAGTACAGACTGACGCAGTTACTTTGTCATTATTCCTTAATTTTTGCCTAGATTTCCCTTTCAGGTTTTCAATCTACCAGGATGAATTTTTCTGTTTATTGTCTCTAATTTTTGCCTGGACCGCCCTTTCAGGTTTTCAGTCCACCGAGACGCTCATTTTTGCCTAAGTCGCCCTTTGCGGGTTTTCGACTTACCGAGCTGTTCTTTTGTAATTTTTTAGACAAAGTATTTCTTGACTGCATCAGCATTCACAGGATGTGGGAGTTCATCACCATCCATGGTTGCAAGAGTCATGGCGCCGCCAGAAAATGTTCTTTTGACAACATACGGGCCTTCGTAATTAGGAGACCATTTGCCCCTAGAATCTGGTTGAAAAGACAAGATCTTTTTAAGCACGAGGTCGCCTTCTTGAAATTCACGAGGTCGAACCTTTTTGTTGAAAGCTTGTTTCATCCTTGCTTGGTATAACTGTCCATGGCATAGAGCAGTCATACGTTTTTCTTCGATTAAGTTCAACTGATCGTATCTGCTTTGACACCATTCAGCCTCTGATAACTTAGTCTCCATGAGGACTCTCATTGATGGGATTTCAACTTCTACGGGGAGCACAGCTTCCATGCCATATACTAGAGAAAAGGGAGTTGCCCCTGTTGAAGTACGCACTGAGGTACGGTACCCATGTAAAGCAAATGGCAACATTTCATGCCAGTCTTTGTAAGTGACGACCATTTTCTGGACGATCTTCTTAATGTTCTTGTTGGCGGCTTCAACGGCGCCATTCATTTTTGGTCTGTAAGGAGAAGAGTTATGATGCTCAATCTTGAATTCCTCACATAATTCTTTCATCATCTTGTTGTTCAAGTTTGAACCATTATCAGTAATGATCTTGCTGGGAACACCATATCGGCAAATGATGTTATTCTTGATAAACCTCACAACCACTTGTCTTGTAACATTGGCGTAAGATGCTGCTTCGACCCATTTGGTGAAGTAATCAATAGCTACCAAGATGAAACGATGACCGTTTGAAGCTTTTGGTTCGATCATTCCGATCATGTCGATACCCCACATGGAGAAAGGCCATGGAGATGAGAGAACGTTGAGTAGAGTCGGTGGCACATGGATCTTATCTGCGTAGATCTGGCACTTGTGACATCTCTTCACGTGTTTGTAACAGTCTGATTCCATTGTCAACCAATAGTATCCTGCTCTTAAGATCTTTTTGGACATTGCATGCCCATTTGAATGAGTTCCAAAGGACCCTTCATGCACTTCATGCATTAACATGTCTGCTTCGTGTCTATCCACGCATCTGAGCAAAACCATGTCGAAGTTTCTTTTGTATAGCACATCTCCATTCAGGAAGAAACTGCCAGAAAGTCTTCTTAGAGTCTTCTTATCTTTGTTTGATGCCCCAAGTGGGTACTCTTGAGTTTGAAGGAAGCGTTTGATGTCGTGGAACCACGGTTTATCATCGATGACTGCTTCAGTTGCAAACACATAGGCGGGCCTTTCAAGGCGCGTGATTCTAACTGTAGGCATATCATTCCAATGATTGACTTTGAACATGGAAGATAGAGTAGCCAAGGCGTCTGCCATTCGATTCTGATCTCGAGGTATATGATGCAATTCAACCTTGTTGAAGAAAGTCAACAAACGTCTTGCATAATCTCTGTAAGGAATTAAACCAGGGTGGTAAGTTTCCCATTTGTCTTTGATTTGGTTGATCACGAGGGCTGAATCTCCATATATGTCGAGGATCTTGATCCTTAAGTCAATGGCTTCTTCGAGACCCATGATACAAGCTTCATATTCTGCGATATTGTTGGTGCAATCAAATAGCAGTCTGGCAGAGAATGGGATATGAGTACCCTTGGGAGTGATGATGATTGCCCCAATTCCATTGCCAAAAGCGTTTACTGCTCCATCAAAAATTAGGCCCCATCTTGATCCGGGCTCAGGACCTTCTTCAGGTAACGGTTCGTCACAATCTTTCATTTTCAAGTACAAGACATCTTCATCAGGAAAGTTAAACTTGAGAGATTGATATTCATTAATTGGTTGATACGCCAAGTGATCGGCGAGAATGCTTCCTTTGACCGCTTTTTGAGCACGGTATTCAATGTCATATTCGGATAACAGCATTTGCCATCGGGCAATCCTTCCTGTTAAGGCAGGCTTTTCAAAGACGTACTTGATCGGATCCATTCTGGAGATTAACCAAGTAGTATTGTTGATCATGTATTGGCGGAGACGTTTTGAAGCCCAGGCCAAAGCACAACATGTTTTTTCGAGCATGGAGTAACGAGACTCACAGTCTGTGAATTTCTTACTCAAGTAATAGATAGCATGCTCCTTCTTACCGGTTTCATCTTGTTGTCCAAGCATACAACCCATGGATTCTTCTAACACAGTAAGGTACATGATTAATGGTCTTCCTTCAACTGGAGGAATCAATATTGGTGGTTCTAACAGGTATTCCTTGATACTGTCGAACGCTTTCTGGCAATCTTCAGTCCATACAACCCCTTGATCTTTGCGGAGAAGCTTGAAAATTGGCCCACAAGTAGCAGTCATTTGAGAGATAAATCTGGAGATATAGTTCAATCGTCCGAGAAATCCTCTTACTTGCTTTTCAGTTTTCGGTGCAGGCATCTCTTGAATAGCTCTGACTTTGTCGGGATCTACTTCAATACCTCTTTGGCTGACAATGAAACCCAAGAGTTTTCCAGATCTAACCCCAAAAGTACATTTGTTAGGATTCAAGCGAAGCTGATATTTTCTTAGTCGTTGAAACAACTTCAAAAGATATTCAATATGTTCTTCTTCTGTGCTGGACTTGGCTATCATGTCGTCCACATAAACTTCTATTTCTTTATGCATCATGTCATGAAAGAGAGTAGTCATTGCCCTTTGGTAAGTTGCGCCTGCATTCTTTAATCCAAACGGCATCACTTTGTAGCAAAAGGTACCCCATGGGGTGATGAAAGATGTCTTCTCCATGTCTTCAGGGGCCATCTTGATCTGATTATAACCGGAGAACCCGTCCATGAAGGAAAAGACGTTGAACTTAGCGGTGTTATCG
This sequence comes from Vicia villosa, assembly GCF_029867415.1. NCBI lineage: Eukaryota > Viridiplantae > Streptophyta > Magnoliopsida > Fabales > Fabaceae > Vicia > Vicia villosa. The sequence continues at coordinate 26,442,511 of NC_081186.1, read as the reverse complement.
ACCAGCATGTCGATATGTGGTAACGGAAAGTCATCTTTTGGACTGGCCTTGTTCAAGTCACGGTAATCAACACACATTCTGACTTTACCATCTTTTTTCGGAACTGGCACTATGTTAGCCAACCATTGAGGATACTCAGAGGTGACAAGAAAACCTGCGTCGAGCTGTTTTTGAACTTCCACTTTGATCTTGTTAGCCATATCAGGGTGAGTCCTTCGCAATTTCTGCTTAACTGGCGGACATTCTGGCTTCAATGGCAAGTAATGCTGAACAATATTGGTATCCAACCCAGGCATGTCTTGGTAAGACCAGGCAAATACGTCAACATACTCTTTGAGAAGGTCTGTCAACTTACTCTTGACATCAGCATCAAGCAGCGATCCAATTGTCACTTCTTTTTTGTCTTTTTCAGAACCCAAGTTAATCTTTTCTAAAGGCTCTTTGTGAGGCAGAATGGCTCTTTCCTCGTGCTTAAGTAATCGAGAGATCTCGTCCGGGATCTCCTCTTCTTCCTCTTCTTCGGCTTCGAACACAGGAAACTCAAAGTTGGGAGAGAGCATAGGGTTATTGCATTCAATGGGTTTATCAATAGTTAATCTGCACATGTGATTTATATTTATTTCAGAAAATTTATGAATGCAGGAGTGTATGCAGATTTTTTTTTTTGAAAAAGTTTTTTTTTTATTTTTTTGGTTTTTTAGGATTACCGTTTCCAGAAAAAGCAAAAATAAAACATATAATGTAGGGAATTCAAAATGACACTTTATTTATGATTCATTTTTGAAACAAAGCCCTAAACACAAACTCATTTGTCTTGGGCAGGACAAAGAGGGAAACTTTTAAAACAAAGCCCTATACACAAAGTTATTTGGGCGGAACATTTAAAAGCAAAGCCCTATAAAACATCTCTCTGCTTTGGGCAAGGCAGGAGTTCAAAATAACAGCGAGGTGATTACTTTGAGCGGCGAACAACATTCGGAACGTCGACAGCCTTCCAGTAGCAACGAACTCCTCTGTGTATTATGTATTCAGGAAAATCCTCCCCAGAGTGATCTTCAGTATTGACATTGACCGCTGGTCGAGCAGGATTCGAAGGTCCTGGTTTGTCAACCTTGTTCTTTGTAGAGTTGAAACGGTCTTCTTCTACTTCTTGAAGAGCATAAGACGAGTCACAATCTTCAGAATTTTCAGGGTGTTCTTCCCAGTCTTCAGGATGAAGAGACTCATTGTCAGCGACACTTTCTGAGTCAGTTGCGGGGCCATCTTCCCCTTCATCTTCAAAAATGGCATTTATGTGATAATAACCATCTTCAGGATTATAAACCTTGGCAGATGCATTGAAGCTGAAATCTTCAGTAATTTCAGGTTGCTGAGAAAATTGACAGGGCTGATAAGCCTCTTCTGGTTGACTATTATATTCAAAGGAATCTCCCCATCCAGTTGGTCGAATATCTTCAATCGCAATCTTTGAACTTTCAGGCGCAGTATATTTCACCATATAATCATATTTTCCACTTGGTTGTCCCAAGGTGTCCCAGATTTCTGCAGGAACAGGCTCAGTTTCTTTGCCATTGGATTCTTCTGAAGGAGGATATGGTTCTTCCTGAGATATATATCCCGAGTCATTGAGATAACATTTCCATTCTTCTTCAGGATCGGGTAAACCTTCTTCGATGCATTCTTCAATAAGGACATTAACCTCTTGAGGAATTGGGTTGAGGAACCCTCCACTAATGAATGTTTCTTTGATCGGACGAAGGGTTTCATCCTTCTTGGTGCAGTTTGAGAATGTCGGTGAACATCCGAGTCCTGCTCTAGTTTCATTCTTGGTCGGGATCACAACTTGCCCCCAGCCAGTGGTAGTTCCATCTCTTACTACTTTTACTGCCTCTTTGTAAGAAGAGATTGATGCTTTCTTTTTGGAATATTCGTCTTCTAAAGAGAGACCTTGGAACTGAGTTCCTTCCACATCATCAGCACCAATGAAAGAGAAATTGGATAAATGACTCACCATCAAGGCTTGTTCTCCATTTATCGTTACCAATTTTCCATTTGTTACAAACTTTAACTTTTGATGGAGCGTAGAAGTTACTGCCCCTGCTTCGTGGATCCATGGTCGTCCTAACAGACAGCTATAAGCAGCTTGAATGTCCATAACCTGGAAGGTGATTTGAAATGTATGTGGACCAATTGTCATGGGAAGGTTGACTTCGCCGATAACAGATTTTCGCGATCCATCAAATGCTTTGACTACTACACCACTGAATTTCATAGGCATCCCTTGGTAAGATAAGCGGGCAAGAGTCGTCTTTGGCATCACATTCAAGGAAGATCCGGTGTCTACCAACACATTGGACAAAGAGTCTGACTGACAGTTCATAGAAATGTGCAAAGCAAGATTGTGATTTTTACCCTCCTCGGGGAGTTCTTCATCACAGAAGCTTAAATTGTTGCAAGCTGTTATGTTGGCTATTATCCCATCAAAGTGGTCAACAGTCACATCATGGTCTACAAAAGCTTGATCTAAAACTCTCATCAGGGCTTCCCTGTGGGCTTCAGAGTTTAAAAGCAATGAAAGTATTGAGATTTTTGAAGGAGTCTGCATAAGCTGATCCACAATCTTATATTCACTTCTTTTGATAAGCTTCAAAATTTCATCAAAATCAGGATTCACATTGGTTCCACTGGACTGACCAACATTAGTGTTTGTATTACTGATAGGAGTTTCCTCAGGATTCCCCACTGATGTATTGACAGGATTTTGTCCGGTTGCAGGAACAACAGGCTGCTTTGGAGGTAGTGGAGTATACACACGTCCACTTCTTGTTACTCGACTCACATCAGCGATGTTCACGACAGATGAAAGAGTGGGTAAAGGAACTTCTTGTCCATCCTTTATCATTGTTGCACTGTAGTTGTACGGAACTGCCTTGTCAGAGTCATAGGGAACAGGTCCAGGTAGACAAATGATCAAAGGATCAATAGGAACCTTTGGGTTGTTGTAAGTAACTTCTATGCGCTCAGGCATGTTGAAATGAGGAACGATGACGTTAACTTTAGGCATTTCCGAGTTGATATCTGAGACTAAAAGCTCATGCGGATAACATCCTATCATGTTAACTTCATTTTCATCCCTATTTCGGTAGATCTGAATAGTACCATTATCCAACAGCACTTGGAGATCTCTTCTCACAATCGAACATCCATGAGGATCTACACAACATATGCTACAGGAACCATATTGATGCTGGCGAAAATTCTGTCCTCGACAGAGAGTAGCGTGCATTTGTACCAAATCGGCTCTTGAGAAATTGATATTATAGACTCGGTATGGACCAGGACATCCATATACCATGTTTACAACATGCCCTCCATGATTGGGCAGCGGATTCGCTTGCACATTAGGATTCAAATTTCTGAAAGAGAGGAGATTAGATCTAACCAACCTCTGAACTTCATATTTCAAAGCTATGCAATGCTCAAGATCATGGCCAGGTGCTCCTTGATGATAAGGGCATGAGACCTCTGCTTTGTACCACCATGGGAGTTTCTCAGGTACTGGTGGTGGTGCTTTAGTTTGAACAAGACCTCTTTCAACCAAGGCAGGATACAATTCTGTGTAGGTCATTGGAATCGGATCAAACTGCGGAGCTCTTTGTACACGATTCTGATTATTGTTGAACTGCTGAGCCTGTTGTCGAGGCTGTTGTTGTTGAAATTGCGGAGTAAATCCCGGATTTGGCGTTGTATTAACGACTGGCGCAATAGCAGAAATCTGTTGTTGACGATTGACGTTCCCTCTTGACCTTCCTTGGGACACCATGTCAACACTTTGTTCCTTCTTCTTTTGGAAACCACTTCCGAACTTTTTGGTTCCGCTTGAAGATCCACCTTCTTTAGTTAGACGTCCGGTTCGGACCCCTTCTTCTAGACGCATCCCCATGTTTACCATTTCGGTGAAATCACTTGGAGCACTAGCAATCATGCGTTCATAATAAAACGGACTGAGATTATTCAAGAAGATCTTTGTCATCTCTTTCTCTTTTAACGGTGGATTAATCTGAGCAGCAGTTTCTCTCCATCGTTGGGCATACTCTTTGAAAGCTTCATGGTCTTTCTGAGCCATGGATCGGAGCTGATCTCTGTCTGGAGCCATATCCGAGTTATACTTGTATTGTCGGACAAAGGCCTCACCTAGGTCATTGAAAGTCCGAATATTGGTGCTATCCAAGCCTGTGTACCACTTCAGTGCGGCACCAGTCAAACTGTCTTGAAAGTAATGGATAAGCAACTGATGATTATCTGCATAAGTAGACATCTTTCTGGCATACATCACAAGATGGCTTTGTGGACAAGAACTACCTTTGTACTTCTCAAAGTCAGGGACCTTGAATTTAGCAGGTATTTGTACACTGGGAACCAAACATAGCTCCTGGGCATTCTTTCCAAACAAATCTTTTCCACGAATAGCCTTGACTTCCAGTTGAATCTTGTTAAACTGTTCTTGGAGATCTTCCACAAGATTACGCTGATTTGTGCTATCACCTTGATCATGATAAATCTCATTGCCATCATAAGGAACAGTGTGAACCGTAGGGGTCGGAACTGTCATAGTGGGTTGAGAAAGTGCCATAGTGATTTGGGAAAAAGTTACCCCTGAATGTGGAATAAACGCCGAACCTTGTGCAGCAGGCGCTTCAGTTGTGGTTGTTTGAACCCCAGAGAAATTATGGCGGAAACCTGTACCAAAGCTGAAAGGCGGGCCCCAACCTTCTGGCATGGAGAAAGATGGAATGCTGAATGCAACTGTAGAAACTGGAGTAGTGACTTCAGATGTTACCGCTGCTTGACTGTTGGGTGGTGGCGGCTGATTCTGTGCGGCCATCAAGGAGTCAACCAGAGTAGTGAGACTTTCCAACTTTTCCTGAAGGGTGGTCACTGTACCACGGAGCTCAATATTCTCTTGTTCAGAGTGTTCCATTACTCTTCTTCTATTTGAACGAGTATTGTATCTGTGATCTGATTGCGAGCGCGGTCGAGAAACTTTGAGACGCGACAGCTTGACGATCTATTGGAGAAAGATCCAAAAGATGAGACTCTATACAACAGACTCGATATGCAGAATGATGTATGCAAAGAGAAATTTTATGATTTTTCCAAACATTTTAAAGATTATTTCCTTGCAAACATTTGAACACAAACAATTCTTTTATTGAAATAATGGGAAATGTTACAACATTGGAGCGTAGCTCCTTACAGAATCAAATGATACATGAAAATCTAAACAAATCCTAAACATCTTCATCAGACGAAGAACCAAATGCATTGTGCAGCTTGAGCTTCATGATTTCTTTCCCATAGTAAGCTTTCAACTCGGCCTTTTCAGCTCTTAGCTTGTCAACCACATTCTTCCAATTGTCAGGTATCGGAGCGTTGCTTGTTGAGCCTTCAAGCTTTTTCTTGCTTTCTTTGATGTATCTCCTGATTGCGGCATCTTTCCGACGGATCTTCTCATCTTTGTTCATGAGCCATCCATCTTGATAATAGAGAGTTTCTTCATGTTCTTTCACTTGTTTCTTCAACTTTCTATTTTCCACATCAGTTCTTCGAAACTTTTCTTCCCAAGCGTCTTTTTCTATCCTCATCTTGGTCAAAGTGTCTTGGTATTCCTCCATAGCGGGAATGTTGGGTCGTTGAGGTACCACAGGGAACATGGGTTTTTCATAATCATAAGGCATTTGAAACTCCCTTGCTCTTTTCTTTACCCAACAGATGTAGGCGTTCGTAGCGATACAGTTCCTTATCTCACCTTTTTCTTTCCATCGGATGTCGTACCAGCTTTCACCATTTTTGTTTTCAACCCTTGAGGATCATTTCCTTCCTGATAGAAGTAGCTTTCCACTGTAGGGCCAATGGGTTTAGTTGAATTTGCATACCCGAGTTGTCGTCGGGCTAGGACCAGATTGTAGTTAATTCCTCCTTGTGTACCAATGAGGGGTACGTTGGCGAATTCTCCACAACTTTCAATGGTTTCTGTACCGCAGTGAGCCAAGGTATACCACTGAATATCATTATTAGTAAGAGACATAAGTCTTTGAGACCAACGTAAACCTTCTCGGTTTTCCGTGAAAATGGGAGACTTAGGTAAGTGTGAAACAATCCATTTAAACAACAGAGGTGCACAACATACAATAATTCCACCACCTTGGTGATTCCTATGATGGACAGAGAAATACATGTCACCAAGCCGAGTCGGAACGGGATTTCCATTCAAAAAGACCTTTATGGCATTGATATCAACAAAGTCGTCGATATTGGGAAACAGAACCAACCCATAGATGAGCAAGGCTAGTACAGCTTCAAAAGCTATCATGCTACCAGTCTCGATGAAATCAAAGGCTCTCTTTATTAGAAACTGTGAAGGCAAACCTGGAAGGTTTCCTTTGGTAGTCCAATTACTCTTTATTTCAGATTTCTTCAAGTGGGTACCTGTTGCAATGATTGGTGACTTAGGAATGGCTTCCAAACCATTGAAAGGTATTTTGTCAGACACAGGAATACCCAAAAGATTGGCATATTCTTCCAAGGTTGGTACCAACTGATAGTCTGGAAAGGTAAAACACCGGTAGACGGGATCATAAAACTGAACCAGAGTTTTGAGAAGTCCTTCATCAACATGAGTGTTCAAGATAGGTAAAAGCTTTCCATGGCTTTTCCTAAAATCAAAAGGATCTTGTACAAAAGACGCTAACTCTTTCAGTCTTTCCACATTAGGCTCTTTGAAACCGTACCTCTTGGTATGCCTTTTTACCCACTCCATAACCTAATCCTATAATGTTTGCAAAGAAAATTCTCTAATTGTTTGGAAAAAATCATGTTTTTATGGAAAAAGATTTTTTTTTATTTTTTTATGGATGTATGAATGCATGGATGCATGGATGCCACATATTCAAACATGGTAAAGCAAACATGGTAACGCAAACATGGTACTGTAAACATGGCAACACAAACATGGTAACACAAACATAGTACACACAGGTTCAAAGGTCCAGCGTCACGAGCATGAGGTCAGAGAACCAAACATGGGATAGTTCTAGTTAATCACCTGCACAACATGTTCTACTGATACGTCAGAGTCTACATTTTTCTTTCGGATATTACCGGCTTTCCACAATTAAACTCATGAGCCAGCAATATTCTCAAGAAAAACTCGTCTGAGTGTGGTTCTCCGCATGACAACTAATCCAAGTCTTCACCTGAATAGTTTCTGCACCACAACCTAATAAGGCCAGGATGGGTTGGGGTTCTACAGCCAACTCAGCTTCTACAGTTCAATGAAAGCAATAATGTCTTCGCAATTAACTCGCTAAACATATATTACAAACAAGGAACCTCCACTGAGCGGAAGGATTCTCACGTGCGCCTGCACATGACTATACCCTCCACCTAATTCTTATGTGTACTTAATCCGGGTTAGGATTTGTCCATAATGTATCACTTGTAACAAAACCACAGATGTAACAGAACCAAAGAACCAAACAAGAACAAAATAAAAACAAAACAAATAGAAATAACCCTTTCTTTGGAAACAATAAAAAGATGTTCCCCAGTGAAGTCGCCATTTTTCTGTCGCGGGCGAAAAATCGTTGTCCTTTTTCGGGATGAGACACCTGATGCCTTCTTTGGGCTCGAGTGCTCAAAAAATGATTTTTCTTTTGTACCGACCAAACTTTTTATTGTTTCCAAAAGAGGAAAAGGAAAAAAGCTGCAATAACCTTAAAGTGGGGGGAGAGATCTTGGGTAAGAGGGTTGGTTATACGAAGGGAAGGTATTAGCACCCAACGTATCTATAGTACTCTATAGGTTTCTTTGTTTTGTTTATTCCATTCTTGTTATGGTGGAGGTTCTTGTGAGAAAGAGGTGGGACCTAAGGTGTTTGTTTGATTATGCTCGCAAAGATCATCGCGATCCTCTGCATACATATCCCCTAGAGGGAATCAGAGCATCTGTAGCTCGGGGTCTACGGGTGCTAAGGTTTGAGTGGTTTGAGAGAGAAGTTTTGCTCGCCAAGGATACGACCTTGTGCCTACGTATTCTCAAAGGGATGCTGAGAAAGTCAGAGCAATCGTAGTTCCCACTTATGCTAGTGGAAGCAAAGGATAAGAGACAAATGTCATCTCAATGTTCGATGTATCTAATCCATATCATCACATACATCTGTTTGTTTTTGTTTGAAAATCTTTTCATTATAAGCCCTGGGCCATGCCACTTATGGCGCTTAGAATGATAAAGATGTTTTTTTGTTTGTTTAACCAGCCTTGTGGCAAAAACTTTCAATGAAGTCAGCCTTGTGACAAAAAGTTTTGATTAATCAGCCAGCCTTGTGGCAAAAGTTTCAATGAAGTCAGCCTTGTGACAAAAACTTTGATTAATCAGCCAGTACGGTGGCAAAACGGTTTGATTGATTAGCCAGCCTTGTGGCAAAAAGAAGTTTGATTGATTAGCCAGCCTTGTGGCAAAAAAGTTTGATTGATTGATTGTTTGTGATGATATAGAAGAGATACTCCTATCATAGAGATGATAAATGTCTAATCTCCTAGGGTATTTGATTTGGATATTTGGGATGCTTATAAGAAGCCCGTGGGTCCTTGTACGAAGCCCAAGAGGAGGCTATCCGAGGGTCCTTGCATTGTAAGCCCAAGAGGAGGCTATGGGAGGGACAATCCAGGGTCCTTGCATTGTAAGCCCAAGAGGAGGCTATGGGAGGGTCACTCGTTTGTACAAAGCCCAAGGGGAGGCATGGTATAGTTGGTTTGAGCTCTTAGAGCGATTTCACCGGGAAACCATACTCTATGTCCTAACCTAAACTAGTGGAGATTCTTTGCACGAAGCCCAATAGGAGGCTATGGGGAACCTAGTGTTGTACTAAGTTGAACAAGCATATATATAACACAATCACAAACATGAACAAGTACGAGCAAATATGAACAAGTACATGAACAAATATGAACAGTTATATATATGACAAAGTGTGTGTATATAATGGAGTTTATGAAGGAAATATACCTGTAAGCATGATCCATTTGTATACACGGGGGCTCGGGACTTATACTCGAGGAGAGGTCCACTTGAATTTATTCAAAGCTATGTAAACAGGTATTTACGAAGGGGCTTGGGACTTATACCTACATGGAGGCCCATGGTATTTTTGGGAAGATTTAAAGAAAACCTTCATTTTTTGATTTGTTATTAAAAGATAAAAGAACAAATTGATTGAGATATGTACAAAAGGCGTACAATGAAATACCTAATTTCATGTACTGGAATGGGTATGTACAAAAGGGGCTTGGGACTTATACCTACATGGAGGCCCATGGTATTTTGGAAAGTTTTGTTTCTTTGAAGTTTTGTTGTTTTTGAAAATGATTTGAAGATTATTTTGAAAAGATTTTGTTTTGAAGAAGTTTTGTTGTTTTTGAGGAAAAAAACAAACTGTACAAAAAGAAAAGAAATGGGACTTACACTCTCTAATATTCGAGAGGCCCCACTTCGTTTTGAAAATCAATTGATCAATTACAAAGATTTAATCAAAAGTTTTCTTTTGAAATCAAAAAGAAATGTTTTATCGTTTTTGAAAAGAATCGTGATCGCTTGTTTAAAACGGTTTGAATTTTGAAAGAAGTTAATTTAATCAAGATGAGCAAAAAGATTATACTTAATTAACACTTAGATGATTAGGGTTTGCTCAAAAAAATATTTACAAGTGATTAAGTTTGAAAATCAAATGAAAAACAATATTTTAAAGTATTAAAAAACACTTAAAACATGTCATTTTAAACCTATTTAAAAATGTATTAAATAAATCTTTTTTGATGATTTTTTTTGGTATTCATAAAATATGTATATTAAACAAAGAGTATGCAAAAAATGAAGTGAAAATAATGAATTTTGATTGGTTAAATTAATTGGTGAAGTTGTTAAAGAAAATGAAAGAAAATAGTGTCAAAAAAAAATGTTTTGGTCCTGCCAGGGTTTGAACCCACGCCCTCTCTCTCACAACTCAAAACACTTGCCAATTGAGCTGCGCGCGCAGCTTGTTATTCACACGCTTCCATTTAATTATATTTGAAAACAAACATTTGAATTTTTCAAACCAAAAAACGCGCCAAGAACACACCTTCAACTGATTTTTGAAAATCTTTGAAACTGGATTGTTTTGATCAAGTAGATAGTCTATCTTGCTCGGTTTTGGACGAGGAACACAATGGTATCATTTAATTGCATTCATTTTCACTCTAAGATCATTGGTTTTCTGATGAACACGAAGAACCCTAATCTTATGATTCAATCTGAAATTGTGTATAATTGATGAATTGTGAAATTGATTGAGGGCTATTGATCAGTGATAGTGCAGAAACAAGATAGCAACTCAATTTTTCATTTATGATGCATGTATGTATGAGTTTGAAGTTCATAGCACTTACCTTCAAAAACGGCCAGGCTGGGATTCGAATTCTGCAATAGAGGTGTTACAGAAGTTGTTTGATGATCTGGATAGCTTCAATGGACCATATGGAAGGTGTCTGGATGCTTGGAGTGGATTGAAAACATCTGGATCAGTTGGTGGAACCCGATCTGCAGTTGCTTCAAGTATGAATCGAGCTTGGTGATTCTGAAGTTTTTGATTGATGATGAGTGTTGGGATAGTTCATATGTGATATATATGAGGTGTTGGAAGTGTTAGTTTGGACAGATATAGCTTGGTATGGATTTTGGCATGATAAGGTTCAATATATGCAAATATGGAAGTGAGGTAGTGATTTTGAGTTTTGAGGTGTTTTTGGGTGTATGAGTGATTCAAACACATCCCATATGGTGTTTATGGTTTGCTAGAATCATCACTTTGGCCATAGCTTCAAGGATTTGGAGGTTGACATTTCTACCTCTTTGAAACTTAAGAAACTTGCATTCTAAGAAAGAAGAGAGAAAACCTATAATTGTGAGGTTTTGGTGTGATTTGAAGAGTGATTTGCATCTCTATTTATAGGCCAAGAGTTCTGAACTCAGACCTTTGCAAGTTGATCAAGAATTGGTGATTTGGCTTAAGAGATAAAAAGGAATCTTTTACATTTAATGCAAAATGGTTAAAGTGACCAAACCATGGTTAAAACTCTAGCTTCTTATCCTCTTCCATTCTGATCTTCTAATCAGAAAATATCTCTCAATTATTGCTTCTATGCATCATTGCTTGGATTATAGGTCATGTAGTCTTGAAACTTAGTGAAAAATGGTGAAAATTCAAGTGAAAAAGTTCACTAATGTCAAAATTCAAAACCATGGCTACACTCCATATTTTTTCATGCTCTTGGACATTTTGGAAAGCTCATATTACACACTTCAAAACCCTAGTTGAAAGTTTCTTCAAGATCCTTAAGGAAGTGGGTGAAAAAGATCCATGAACTTTGAAGAAAGTGAGATTTTAAGTGCATTTTTCAAAAGATGCCAACTTTGAAGCTCCATTTCTCTTAAATGGTGGATCTTTTGGAAAAAAATTATATGTGTCAAAGTTGTTCATTGGATCAAAATCTACAACTTTCATGTTGGAAGTTTTTTTCAGTTTGTAGGTGAAATTTTGAGTTATTCCCTTCCAAAGTTTGGAAAAAACCATTGAAAAACACTTAGAAAATTTTCTAAGTATGAAAGTCAAACTTTTGACTTTTTGATTCTTGATTGATTTTCTTGATTTTTCTTGATCAAATGACTTCATATATTATATATTGATGATTCAAAACTTCAAAAGTCATGGTTGACCAAAATTCCCCAATAGTCAATGGTGATCTTGTACAGTTGACTTTTTCAGACGAATCGCGAAACAGGCTATCCTTACCATATGAATGGTATGAATGGATCATATTGAAGCATTAGAGGATATTAAGCCATGGTTTGAGTTGTGGCACCATGTCCTGATTAAAAAGTCAGTGGTTTAGTGAATTAGGTCAAAAACCCTAATTGTCGACCTGATGAAATTGATGACTGTAGGTCTTGAATTGAGATGTAATTTCCATTGTATATTGTCATAGGGATTATTTGAAGATAATTGAAACCTTTGATTGACTTCCTGGGGATTTTTAGGGTTTCCCAAATGTGATCCCTGATTTCAGTCCCTGATAGTTCAAAAACCCTAATTCTGATGACTTGAAATTTCACTGTTGATCATTCCTTGTGTAGGAGATGTCTTGAGCCAATGGATTAGGTCAAAATGATGCACTTGGGGTCTTGAGGTCATGTCCCAAGTCATTAGGTCAAGTCCTGAGCAAAAGTCAGGAGTATGCTATCTTAAGTCAAAACCCTGATCTGGTTGGTTCAGAGCCTTTGAGCTTGTTGAAATGAATCTCTGAGGACCAAATGTTGATTGTTGATGAAGATGATTCATTTGAGATGAAGGGAGAACAAAACCCTAATTGATTGTTACTTGTACTGATGAGTGATTTCCTGATTAAATCCTGCTGAGTCACAAGTAACAAACACAAGCTATGCAATTTGTTAGAGATGCAAATGATGCATATGCAAATGATATGAGGTGGTATCTTAGGTCAAAAATTGGGGTATGACAGACATGTCGCGAAAAATTTCTATGCATGTTTACACCTATTCGCTATTTTGCAGGGATGAGTCTCATCTATTACAGCGCTTCTAGGCGAAAAACGCTGTTAAAAGTATTGGCTGGAGGTTAAAGACGAAGGCGTGGCACCATCTGATTGGCCAGTTTGAAAAAACGCGCGTTTTGTCTTATTCTTGGATCTGATGCTTCGCTGACTAGACTATTACCATGCGCCACGTATCCATGTCCATCAGATCATTTTAATCCTCTAATCTAACGCTCCTTGTCTTGCAGGTTCACCATAGACCCTAGGGGTTTGCCACACATGATTATTGTTTTATATATTTTCTATTTTATTTTATTTTCTTTACAAAATTAATTTAAAATAGTTTAAAAAATCAAAAAAATATAATAAAAATATTTTTAGGTTTCTAAAATAATCTATTAATTTTTGACATAAAAAATATTTTATTTTTCTTAATAATTAAAATATTTTGCTTAATTAATTAGTATATATTTATATATTTGCTTCTTAATTATTTCAACCAATCAAAAAATCAGAAAAAAAATTGTTCTTTATATTAAATTTAGTTTATATATTATAGAATAATTTTGCACATAATTAGTTTAATTTTCTCTTTAAGTTTTAATTATTTGTATAATTATTTGTATAATTATATATTATTTAACTTAATAGTTTTCAAATCAATTTCAAAAACTCCAAAAAAACTAGTTTTGTTTTAAAATTAATTGACAAGTATTTTGAACATATTTTAAACTTAATTTTTAGGTTTAAATTTTCTTTCTACCTTTTTCTCATTCTAATTAAATTAATCATGCATTAATTCTAAATAAAATCAATCATCGGAAAAATCCAAAAATGTTTCTTTTATTTTTCTTGCAATTTAAATTCCTAGATCAAGTGTATAGGTTGTCAAATTCATGTAAATAGCGTAGTTCACATTTCCCGCACAATCGATGTAATAGCGTAGATTTACTTTCCGCATTTTACATTCCCGCACTTTAAAATTTTGTACATATAAAATTGCGTGTATGTCAAAGATTAAAACTGAAGCGTTAGGTCACTAACTTCAAAGATAAAATACCTGAATCAAAACATAATCACACTTGCACCTCTTAGGGTAATCCCTCTTTTACTCTTTTCAAAATCAAAATCAAATTCTACTGTTTCAAATGCAAAATCGAACTTTCGTTTACATCCGGTGAAAGGAGAATTTTCTAAAGGAAATAGGAAAACACCTTATAACTTAGGGTAGACCTCCTAATTGCTCGCTCAAATCAAAACAAACAAATGTCTCATATACCGTTGTTTTTCAAAATAAAACTTTCAAAAAAGACAATACTTGGTATATATCCAAACAAAGATCATTACGAAGTAAACGTTCTTTTTTTCAAAACATCTTTCGAAAGATAAAACACTTTGTATACATCTGCACAAGGATCATTACAAAGTCAATTTACAAAGGTATTTTTGAAACCACATACAAGCATTTCAAGGCAAGAGAAAAATGATTCAAAAATAAGTGAGCTAAGCAATCTAAGAGCCCATGGATAACCATGGATACAAAGGGTGCTAACACCTTCCCTTTGTATAACTAACCACCTTACCCAGAATTTCTTAAAGGTCTTTTTCTGTTTCTTTTATAAACCTTTCCTTAATTGGATAAAATAAAAGTCGGTGGCGACTCTCTAATTTTTCAAAAACACAAAAGCAAAGAGAAGAGTGTCAGTTCGTATATCTCTCCACGAGAGGTACGGTAAAAACCGAGGGCGACAGAACTGGCGACTCTGCTGGAGAAGATTACTTTCTAAAAACAAAATGTTTTCAAAAGGGGTTACCTTAGAGTACAGATCACTTCGATGTTTTCAATTGCTTGATTTGATTGTTCTATTTTTCAAAGGTTTGTTTGGGTACTTGCTTGTGTGAAAGATTCTAACCCGAATCTCGAGATACCTTAAGTATGTGACAATAGACCAAGGAAACTGTACGGCAAGTACCGATACAGTTGATCTGGTAGTCACCATTAGTGCGACACTTTGGTCTGTACTGATATCCCTTGAAAACGATCAAGGAGTATGTTAGGCTTCCGAAATGTCATTAAACACTAATTTGTCTTAGAACCTTTTAGTTGAACTTGACCTGTGGCCTATTAAGTGACTAGCTTTGAAATTGATCGAAGTTAGTTATCCTCGAGGAATATTTTGATCGGCCGTCCGAGTGCCGTATTGAGATGTTACCTCCAAGGATCATAGAACCCGAATACTATTCTAGGACAGGTTTTAACCAACAAAACTTCAGTAGGGGAGGGTATCACCTATGAACTTCATGCAAGCCTTTAAACCTAAGGCTATTGTTTGATTTGTTTGTGTGTGCCACGTGTTTGACATCATGACATCATAAGCATCATAAGCATATCATTTTCTCACTAATCATTTCAAGGATCGAAGAGTTTACCTTTGTTCTATTATTGCAGGTAATGGCTCCCGCTACCAGAGATTACATCCGAACCAACATTTCAACTCTGAACTTAAGGACTTAATATCCGAATTTCCCAGGAATGCTCTTTTCACCGAAAAGCACGGTCGCCTACTCCATTTGGTTACCTCAACATTTGAAGAAGACATGATACGGGTCCTTTTCCAGTTCTTTGATCCCGAACATCATTGTTTTACATTTCCTGATTACCAGTTAGTACCCACTTTGGAAGAGTTCTCTGAACTAATTGGATTACCGGTTCGAGATCAATTACCTTTCACTGGTTGAGAAAAGATTCTGAAACTTGAAATCATTGCTGCTGCCTTACATTTGCGAAAGTCAGAAATTGAGTCCAATTGGGAAACAAAGAGTGGATTCGAGGGTTTGCTTGCTAAGTTCTTAATGGAAAAGGCTCGATTACTACTAATAAACAAAAGTTACCTAGCTTTTGAGGAAGTTGTGGCTCTTTTGATCTATGGGTTGGTTTTATTCCCTAATCCCGACCAGTTCATAAGTGTGCACATTATCAACATTTTCTTAACCCGTTACCCGGTACCTACCTTGCTGGGAGACATTCTACATTCTCTACACACTCGTACCATGAAGAAACGAGGAACTCTTATGTGGTGTATACCACTACTGGCTAGATGGTTTACATTACACCTTCCCCGATCAGTGTTGAGAAATGAACAAAGGATGCAATGGTCTCGCAGGATTATGTCTTTGTCTCATTCAGATATCCGGTGGAACAACTTCTTTCAAAGAGACATTACTATCATTGACCATTGTGGAGAGTACCCTAATGTGCCACTCCTTGGCATCAAGGGAGGCATCATTTACAATCCCTTTTTAGCTTTGCGCCAATTCGGATATGCACGGAGAAACGGTCCTCACGACATGATTATCCGTGGCATTGTGTTTGACTACGAAGATGATTCCCACAGACATCGACGAAGGTTTATACATGCGTGGGGCAGTGTCTATAGAGTAGAAAGCAAAACTTTAGGGCAATGGAACTCTATTCCTATGGAACCTTACCTAAGATGGGTGCGTGCTCATGCTCAGAAGTTCATCATGCCATATCCCGCTATTCTACCTGTGACTATTGAGCCAGAAGTCGAAGGAGACAAACCTCGAGTTATTCTACATCCGGACATGCCAACTGACCTGGAAGAGCTGCAGAAATCTTGGGTTCAACTAAAAGAGGAAAGAGACACCTTCAAAGCACACTGTCAAGACTATGAGAGGAAAGTGTTGGAGCTCACCAGACAACTCCAAGAAGAACAGCAGATCAACACATTCCTGGGTGCAAAGAGAAAGCGTCCATGGGAGACCTGAGGGATCCTTCATTTTCTGTTTTGTAATCCCAAAAGAGGCAAAAAAAGAAAAAAAAGAAATAAATTGTTTAACTAATAAATGTTTGTTTCTCCTTTGTTTTAAACAAATCTAAATTCCAAGATCCTTGAAAACATTGCATATGCATTTCATTCATAAACATTGCATAACAGGTTCACATGATGGGTTTCTCATCTCCTCGCTGTTTATTTCAGTTAGAAGAGATGGAATCCGAAACAAGCATCAAGAATCTCGAAGCACAGAATGCCCAAGTTCAGGTAGCAATTCTTGAGCTAGCAAAGGGGCAACAAGAACTAAAAGCCCTGATAATCAAGAAGAAAAAGAAGCCCAAAGGATCTGTAGGCTTGAGTCACCTGATAAGGAAGATCAAAATCCCAGTCAAAAGGCCCAAAAAGCCACCGATCCCTGAAATAGTCGGTGAAGGTGATCAAGAAGACAATCACAGCAACCAGGGTTCTGCCAAACCCTCCCTCTCTTCTAACGAAGAAGATTATCATTCCGAAGACGAGTAGGGTGATGACAAATACCAGCTGTTGGAAGAACGCATGAAAGCTATGGAGATACAAAAAATACCTGTAACGCCCGGAAAAATAAGTATATGCTTGATTTGGACGTTTGTGACGTTTATTGGAATTTTACCGTTTTTGGAGTCGTTTCAGTCGGTATTAGTTCGGGATGGCGGACTAATATTTAATTGAAGGTTTTCATATTTTTGGTACTAGAAATATCATTAAGGTAATATTCCGCGTTTTGGGGCGTTTGAACGATATTTGAGCGTAGGGGCATTTTGGTCATTTCCGCGGGATAGATATTTTCTTTATAAGAAAGAAATATTGTGAGAAAGGAGAAAGGGATGGAAAGAAAAAGAAGAGAAAGAAAGAGAAGAGAGGAAGAAGAAGAGCAAAGAGGAAAAACAAGAGAAAGTGGAGGATTCTCAACCGAATCGATTGCCGATCGTCACAATAGCAAGGTAAGGGGGTGAATCTAATTTATCTTGGATGTATGATTCTTATAGTCTTGTTCTTGTTCTTGTTCTTGTTCTTCTTGTTCCAATTTCCACAATTTTCTTGTGTGGTCTTTGTTTGATCTAAGTTTGTTTGAGAATGATTGTATGATGATTAAATGATATCCTTGTTGTGTTATGGTGATTGATCATGTTTGTTTTCCATTTCCATGGCTTGATTGAGTTTGAATAAAAAGTTAGGTTTTGAGATAGATTGATGAATCAACCATGAAAAGTTTGATGTTAGGTTGTTTCTATGGTTTGTATGTGTTGTATTGGTGTTATAATGATGTTTTGGAGTGGTTTTGGTGGGTATAAGAGGGTTAAAACTGTTCTGGTTCGTTCTGGTTTTTTCTGGGTTTACGCAGGTCCGCTGAGCGGAGGTAGGTCCGCTGAGCGGAGGTTCTTTTGCAGAAAATTCTCTGCGAAGGTCCGCTGAGCGGAGCTGAAGCGGACGACAGCATTTTCTGTTTTTCCAAAACTTTGAAACTTCGTAACTCCTGAACCGTAACTCCGATTTTGTCGCCGTTCGAAGCGTTGGAAAGCTAACGCAATGAACTATATTATTATCTAATTAAATGATTCATAGGATGAAGTATCCCATTATTTTTATTAGGATCAAGTGATGAGTTGTGTAGTATGTTCAATTATCCAAACTTTGAAACCTTGTAACTTTTGATTCGTAGCTCCGTTTCGTACGCCGTTCGAAGTGTTAGGAAGCTAGTTGGATGTTCTATATGATAGTATAGGCTTGGTTAGCTTGTTATTAATTGGTTATGAGGGTTGTTGATGAAAACACATAATTGTTTATATGCGCGATATGATTGGTAAATAATCATAGTGCTTGGTTGTAATTGTTAATGATGTAGGATGTAGTAGTGGTTGGTTGATTTTCATAAATGGTTTTGTGAACTAGTGCATGATAAATCACGATGATGTGTTGTGTGAATGTTATCGTATTGGTACGAGGTATGTGATTAGTTGTCGATAACATGAGATCATGTTCATATGTGTTATGTATTAATGAATGTTCATTCTTGATATGTGACAATGTTTGGTTGTTTGTTATTAACATGATGTGTGGCCTTATGGCAAGTAATTGTTGTTATGAGAATGATGTATTATCATTGTTGAATTGTTGTTATTACAACTTGCTGATGATGTATTGATGGAGTTGTGGGCCAATGTCCAATATTAATTTGATGTGATGCAATTATGCGATCATTTATGCCGATGTGGCTAGTATGTTTTGACGGTGAATGTGTGTTGTGTGCTTATTAATGCCTGTGTGGTAATTATGGTGTGATGTAATTGATAACGATGTTATTAATTGGTGATGTATCCTTTTGGATAAAATATAAACGATGTAACGTGAGTGTATGATCGTGTTATATTGTTGATGATGTTGTTGTCGTGTAATAGAGTCATATATTTGCACAGCATAACATTTCAATACGTTAATGGCGGAATGCTGTTAACAGATGGCCTGCGGGCATGGTTACCAGTAGGAGCTTAATGCTCGGTAACGGTATATTAGCCTGAGTGGCAAGAGGTCATCAGTGGGAGCTGCGTGCTCGATGACGACAGCCTACGGGCTTCCTGAGTGGAATAAAGTCCCAGCATAATGCTTGGCAGGTGTATTTGTCATAATGACAAGGAGGAGTTTTACTCCGGATTTGGTACCACATGCATATGCATAGTCGAGTCTCATTCATCATTGTCTGTCTATATAATTTATGTTATCATTCATGTGTCACATTACTTATATATCGATTGTGGTTAAATGAGTGGATTACCTTGTTGTATGATTCTTGATGATACTTGTTGGCATTACTATATTTGTCATGCTTTCATTATGAATTATATTCTCACCCTTCTGCTGATTTGATGCTTGAGTGGCATCCTGCAGATTAGCCGCTTTGGGAGTCTTTGGAAGAGGTAGTTCTCCAGTTGGTCTTGTCGGTTGCTCTGATACATAACACCGGGGAGTCGGGAGTCTGTTGTTATTTATTTGTATATGACTCTTTTGAACATGTATATGTGATAACGTGCCATTGTGTATAGTAAACGCTTTATTTTAGAAAACTCCTCTTTGAGAGTGAGAGCTATACGTATATATATATATATATATATATATATATATATATATATATATATATATATATATATATATATATATATATATATATGTTCATACCTTCCGTGTGTTATGTATCATTTTATTGGCAGGTGTGTATGCTTTTGGCATCGGCGATGTCTGTTTGTTTTTCTAGGTGTTTGTTTGGTTACTTAGTGTAACATCCTAATTGTGTTGTATGAAATTTTAAATACTCTGATATTTTCTTTCCTAAATGCTTTGGGTAGAATTGGGGTGTTACAATACCTGGTTTAGATTTCGATGATCTGGGACTCGTCTCAGATATTGTTATCCCTCCAAAGTTCAAAGTTCCTGTGTTTGCAAAGTATGATGGAGTTTCTTGCCCAAAACTACATTTGAGATCCTATGTAAGGAAGATACTGCCCCATACAACAGATAACAAATTGTGGATTCACTTCTTCCAAGAAAGTTTGTCGGGTACACAACTCGATTGGTACTACCAGCTGGAAAGTACAAAAGTTCACACTTGGGAAGATTTGGCTGCTGCTTTCTACAAACAATATCAATACAACGCTGACCTTGCACCAACCCGTACTCAACTAAGGGGCATGTCTATGGCACCAAAAGAAAGTTTCAAAGGGTATGCACAAAAGTGGAGAGATCTGGCTGGAAGGGTTCAACCACCCTTATCTGATCGCGAGCTGGTCGACATGTTCATGGGCACTTTAACTGGCCCTTTCTACAGTCATTTGCTGGGAAGCTCATCATCAGGTTTCACTGACCTGATATTGACTGGAGAGCGTGTCGAAAGCGGTATTTAAAGTGGAAAAATTAAAATAGGCTCCTCCTCTGGTACTACAAAGAAGCCCATCAGTGGGAGAAACAAAGTCAATACAATGCATAGTCAGAAAGGTCGAAAAAATGAGCATCACCAATCTGTAGGGGCAGTTCTGATCTCTGCATCTGCACCTCAGAAAGATCAGCCGCCGAAGTATACGCGTCGACCAGATGCACCAAGAAGAAACTTCACCAGAATCAATATGCCAATCTCTCAAGCATTGCAGCACTTGTTAAAAGCAAATCTGATTACATTGAAAGACCCTCCAAAGAATGTCAACACTTCCTCTCCAAGTTATCGCCCCGATGCAACATATGCATACCATTCTAACTGTCCAGGACATGACGCAGATCACTGTTGGACCCTGAAAAATAAAATACAAGACATGATAGATGCTGGGGAAATTGAGTTCGATCCTCCAGAGACTCCAAATGTCATCACTGCACCCATGCCGAAACACGACAAAACCATTAACGCTATCATAGACACTGTTTACATCTATGATGTGAGAGAATTGTCAACTCCGCTCCTTGAAGTCAAAAGAAAGCTAATCCGAGCTGGTTACTTTCCAGGTTGTGACCCTGATTGCTTTTATTGTGCACACCTACCCAATGGTTGTGAGAATCTGAAAATAGGAATCCAAAAGTGGATGGATCGCCGTATCATTATGTTTGAAAGGCTCCCTTCTATGGACGATTTATGCGAAGTTTTTTCAAACGGGATGAGAATAGAGGATGTCTCAGTGGTTTCTAACATACCATTGAAAATCCCTACCAAAGCTCCTTTCAAAATTTCTGCTGCACCCAAAGTGGCATCTGTCATCATTACCAGGCCGACTCCGTTTCCATACTCCTCAGACAAAGCTGTCCCGTGGAGTTATGACACTAATGTTTATGTCCATGGAGTTAAGCAAGACACATTGACTGAAGAGGCCATGAATTTTACTACTCCGACTGTTGATAATATTGTGGGTACTAGTAAGATTACGAGGAGTGGAAGGATCTTTTTCACCAGAAATTTCTCCAAATGTTGCTACTAATCCAGTCTAGGTCCTAGTTTCTAATCAAGATATCGACGCTCGAGGCAAAGAGCCGCTAGTTGAACCAGTTCAAGTACCGGTGGAAGTCACTGATGAAGATCCGTCGAAGCAAGAAATGGAGGAAATATTGAAAATCATCTGCAAAAGTGATTACAATATTGTCGAACAGCCGGGGCACACTGCTTCAAAAATCTCAATGCTGTCTCTGCTAAAATATTCCGAGGCTCATGCCAAGGCCCTGATGAAGTTCCTGAAAGCTGCACATGTACCACAAGAGATTTCAGTCGATCAATTTGAAAATTGTGTTGCCAATCTAACAATGAATAATGGTCTCGGTTTCTATGATGTTGATCTAACCCCTGCTGGAAAAAATCACAATAAAGCCCTGCACATCTCTATTGAATGTAACGGCACCACTCTATCTCATGTGCTGGTAGATAACGGCTCTTCTTTGAACGTGTTACCAAAAGCAGTACTGGAAAAGCTTGACTTCGAAGGAATTGTGTTACAACCAAGCGATGTTGTGGTAAGAGCCTTCGACGGGTCAACAAGAGTAGTGTACGGAAAGGTGAAGCTCCCAATCCGAGTGGGCTCTCAGAGCTTTGATTCTCCCTTTTACGTAATGGAAATTCACCCAGCATATTCCTGTTTACTAGGACGCCCTTGGATACATGGGGCAAATGCTGTAACTTCTACCCTACATCAGAAGTTGAAGTATCCAATAAAAGGCAAGGTTGTCACAGTTTATGGCGAAGAAGAATATGTGGTTAGCCACCTGAGCAACTACAAGTATGTTGAGTTGGATGACAAATTCATTGAAACTCCCTGCCAATCTTTTGAGGTGGTCTCTCCAGATGTCTCCACTACCAAACATATTTTTGCTACTCCAGCTACAAAAATAACTCCAACTATGGCTTCTCTCAAAGATGCCAAAGCTGTGATCGAAGAAGGTGGTTGCACAGTATGGGGACAGCTCCTCGATGTACCTTACAAATCCGATAAGCAAGGCCTGGGCTATGCTAATGGAAATCAGAAGAATGATCAAAGTCCTCGTTCTGGAGGATTAATGTCACATTTCATCAGCCAAGGGGTGAATGCTATTAAAGACGATGGAGTGTTCTTGAACCATATTATTCAGCCATATCCAAATGAAGTTCCACCTGTTCCCATGGAAGTTTGGGATACTTTAGGAGAACCAAGCGGCGGGTATGATTTTCTAGTAAAGTACATCATACCTCAGAGTTCTTTTATTGCTATGGAAGACATTACCCCGACTGGTTGGGGTGATCAGTTTGAAGATAGCAAAAGTTTCACAAGTTCCATCACTGAGTAATACCAAGGTCCACCTAGTCCAAAAGAAGTTTGAGATACACTAGGAGAACCAAGTGGCAAGTATGACTTTATGGTGAAGTATTCTGCTCCCCTAGGCTCGCAGATTGCCATTGAAGACATCACCCCAACTGGATGGGACAACCATTTTGAAGAACATATGACATTCACAAACCCTGACGCTCTTGAAGAAGTTGGGGAGACACCAAATAATGAGAATGATTTCCTGACACAATACCCTGTTCCCCAGAATGCACAAGTCTCTCTTGAAGACATCATTCCAAATGGATGGGACAATCTTATCGGGTATCTCGCTCAGCCAACAGAGGTATCTCAGCCTGGGCTCTCGTATCCAGCAGAGTATATTACTTATCCCGAAAGATCACCAGCTCATTTCCCCACCAAAGAAATCAATGTTGTGGAAGATGAAGAAGACAACTGCAACTGGAGCAGCTGGATACTCCCTGCTCACAACAATGGATTGAACAACTGGGAAGCTGAGGATGTTATCTCCTTTGATCAGGAGTAAATGCAATTTCCTGTTTTCGTTGTTTATATGTGCAAAGATAAAAATGGTTCCTATACTATCGAACCATGAACTTGAAAGCAGTGTGTCTTGCCCGAAGCACACTGGTCCTTTTTATAAGGGTTTGTCATATCATGATCATGTTCATTCAATAAAATCATGGGACGTTTGCATATTCAAATTTTGTGATCCTTTTTCTTTCTTTGCTTTCATTCATTTTCAAATAGCTATGTGTTCTTACACACACCCACATAAATAAATGCAGATTCACATTTACTCTGGATCCTGTTGATAACGATTCTGCTATTGCCAGTCATAACTTTGAAAATCTGATCTACCAAACTGAGGACGAAAGTGAGGAAGATTGTGAAGTACCAAGAGAACTTGCAAGGCTGTTAGAACAAGAAGAAAAGACTATACAGCCGCATGAAGAACCAATTGAGGTTATCAACTCGGGCAGTGACGAAGAAAAGAAAGAAGTCAAGATAGGGGCTGATCTAGAAGACAGTGTCAAGCAAAGACTGATTCAAATGTTACAAGACTACGTTGAGATATTCGCCTGGTCCTATGAAGATATGCCTGGCCTTAACACGGACATTGTGGTTCATCGCCTGCCAATCAAAGAAGATAGCACTCCAGTTAAGCAGAAACTGCGGAGGAGTAGGCCCGATATGTCAAAGAAGATCAAAGACGAGGTTGAAAAGCAATTCAATGCTGGCTTTCTGAAAGTTGTGAGTTATCCTCCTTGGATAGCTAACATCGTGCCTGTGCCTAAAAAAGACGGGAAAGTCAAAATGTGTGTAGACTACAGAGATCTGAATCGAACAAGCCCCAAAGACGATTTCCCTTTATCTCACATCGATGTACTAGTTGACAATACTGCACAATGCAAGGTATTCTCCTTTATGGATGGATTCTCAGGGTACAATCAAATCAAGATGGCGCCTGAAGACATGGAAAAAACAACCTTCACAACACCTTGGGGAACCTTTTGTTACAAAGTAATGCCCTTTGGTTTAAAGAATGCAGGAGCAACATATCAGCGTGCAATGGTAGCTCTGTTCCATGATATGATTCATCAGGAGATAGAGGTTTATGTCGATGATATGATTGCAAAGTCCAACACCGAAGAAGAACATCTGGGTCATCTCCACAAGCTGTTCGACAGACTCAAGAAATACAGGCTGCGACTGAATCCGAACAAGTGTACCTTTGGAGTAAGATCCGGTAAACTCTTAGGTTTCATAGTCAGCAGCAAAGGTATTGAAGTTGATCCTGCCAAGGTCAAAGCCATTCAAGAAATGCCTATACCCCGTACCGAGAAACAAGTCAGAGGATTCTTGGGACGTTTGAATTACATAGCCAGATTTATTGCCCATATGACTACTACTTGTGTGCCGATCTTCAAACTAAAGATGGAATGACAAATGCCAGTTAGCCTTTGATAAGATCAAAGAATATCTTCAAAAACCGCCAATCTTGTTACCACCAGTGGAAGGAAGACCTCTGATAATGTACCTAACAGTGTTAGAAGATTCAATGGGGTGTGTACTGGGGCAACATGACGAGTCCGGCTGAAAGGAGCATGCAATCTACTATCTTAGCAAAAAGTTTACCGATTGTGAAACAAGATACTCACTGCTCGAGAAAACTTGTTGTGCCTTAGCATGGGCGGCTCGCCGACTAAGAGAGTATATGCTAAATCATACCACTTTCCTAATCTCCAAAATGGATCCTATCAAGTATGTGTTCGAAAAACCTGCTCTCTCTGGAAGAATAGCAAGATGGCAAATGATCTTAACAGAGTATGACATCCAGTACACTTCACAAAAAGCAATCAAAGGGAGTGTGGTAGCTGATCATCTGGCTCATCAAGCAGTGGACGATTATCAAGCATTGAACTTTGACTTCCCAGATGAAGACATTATGCTAGTTGCTGACTACGAACAACCAGGACCGGAAGAAGGACCCAAGCCAGGATCCCGATGGACTATGGTTTTTGATGGAGCTTCTGGAGGTTATACACCATTCACTGCCAGGTTATGCTTCAACTGCACTAACAATATAGCCGAGTATGAAGCATGTATTCTGGGTCTCAAAGCTGCAATCGATTTAAGAATCAAGTTCCTGGAGGTCTACGGAGACTCGGCACTTGTAATTTATCAAGTAAAAAAGGAATGGGACACGAAGCACCCGAATCTAATTCCTTACAAAGAATATGTGCTGAGTTTGATTCCTTTCTTTGAAGAAATCACTTTTGAACATATCTCGCGCGAAGAAAATCAACTAGCTGATGCCTTAGCTACCATGTCATCCATGTTCAAAGTCAGGTGGGACAATGAGGCGCCGATGATCACCATTTACAGACAGGATGAACCAGCCTATTGCAATGAGATCAATGCCGAAGGAACGGAAGAAAAACCATGGTTCCATGAAGTAAAAAGATATCTCGAAACTCAGGAGTACCCTGAAGGGGCATCCATTAACGATAGAAAGTTTCTAAGAAGATTTGCTGCCAAATTCTTCCTAAGTAATGGAACCCTATACAAACGCAACCATGACTCGACTTTACTTCGTTGTGTAAACAAGAAGGAAGCAGAACAGATTATGGAAGACATACATGATGGTGCTTTTGGTACTCATTCAAGTGGACATACAATGGCTAAAAAGATCCTAAGTGCAGGTTATTATTGGTCTACCATGGAGACAGACTGCCATCATCACTCCAGAACCTGTCACAAATGCCAGTTATATGCCGACAAAGTACATGTACCTCCGGTCCCATTAAACTTCCTGACGGCTCCTTGGCCTTTTGCAATGTGGGGTATTGATATGATCGGAGAAATCAAGCCTACTGCCTCCAACGGACATCGTTTTATTGACTACTTCACAAAATGGGTAGAAGTAGCTTCATTTGCTTCTGTCACCAAGAACGTGGTGGTCCGATTTATCAAGCACAATCTCATTTGTCGGTATGGCATCCCTGAAAGGATCATCACAGACAATGGCACAAATTTAAACAACATAATTATCACTGAACTCTGCACACAGTTCAAGATCAAACATCATAATTCATCTCCATATCGCCAAAGATGAATGGCGCGGTGGAAGCTGCCAACAAGAACATCAAGAAGATCATACAAAAGATGACAGTAACCTACAAAGACTGGCATGAGATGTTACCTTTTGCTCTTCATGGTTATCGCACATCAGCGCGTACTTCAACAGGGGCAACTCCATTCTCCTTAGTCTATGGTATGGAGGCAGTTCTTCCAATTGAAATTCAGATTCCTTCCCTAAGGATTATGAAAGAAGCCGATCTATGCGAAGACGATTGGATTCAGACTCGGTTGGACCAGATAAACTTGATTGATGAGAAGAGACTCGCAGCTATTTGTCATGGTCAGTTGTACCAAAAGCGTATGATCAAAGCCTTCAACAAGAAAGTCAAAAGTCAAGCATACCAAACCGGTGGTTTGGTTGTTAAACGCATCATCCTACCACAAGGTGACCCCAGGGGCAAGTGGACTCCCACTTATGAGGGACCGTTTGTAATCAAGAAAATATTCTCCGGCGGTGCCATGCTGCTTACCACTATGGATGGCGAGGATTTCCCACATCCTGTAAATGCGGACATAGTGAAAAAGTATTTCGCTTAAAGAAAAGCTCGCTAAGTTGAAAACCTGAAAGGGCAACTTAGGCAAAAATAAGCGTCTCGGTGGATTGAAAACCTGAAAGGGCGATCCAGGCAAAAATTAGAGACTAAATAAATACTATCCCGGTAGGCTGAAAACCTGAAAAGGCGGCCTAGGCAAAAGTTAGGGAATAAAGCGTACAACTATGTTCCATTTAGCTACCTACTCACCTTCAGGATCAACACATCAAAGACACCGATCAGTCCAATTACTTTCTTCCAACAAGTGAAGGATGAGATGCTCGAAGACAGATTGGCAATAGCAGAATTGAAACTTGACTGGATTGTTTTCACATAGCTATTTCTCTTTATATATTTTTCAAAGCATTATGACAATTTCCTACTACTAGGATTTTTGTCTCCTTGTACTAATTAGCCTATTATGGCTCTTTTTCAAAAAAATCAATGCAGCTCAGGCTCAAAAATCAACATTTTCACTTTTTTTGTTTTGAATACGTAAACGTCCCAAATGATATTTTTGAATGAACATGTGCATTTGAATATGATTGATGTTTACTAGAAAATAAACAGGAATAGCATTCAGGTAATGTCCCAATCATTCGGACATCATCCCGAAACAAGCATCAGAAGAAAAATCCCCAACAAAGATGCATTTCTCAGCAAGTTCCTCAATGAGATTTTTCTCTCCAACAAAGTGATTTGAGAAATCTTATTTCCCAGCAGGGCTGTTTAAGAGTGCTATCCCCAGAAAGTGTGGTCTCCACACCAGGACTTGGTCAAATAGTGCATCGGAGGATTATGCATCTTCCTCATTCCCACTTCAAAGGGCATCAAAGTCGGAACTTTCAAATTACCTTTCATCCCCAAGCGGTAGTCAAAGATCCTTCAATAGAGCACCCTGGTTCTCAAAGAAGGTCCCCAGCCGAGTATACTCGATCAAGACGACAAAAATCATCAACGATCACAATGCCTTCATTTCCAAATGGCTAGCAGGGATTTATTTTCCTAAACAGAAGCTTGATTCGCTCAAAACAGCATACATCATGCATCATGCATCATACATCATACACATATTCATACACAGCATATAATGTTTCATGACAGACGCATACATAACATGCATATTTCTCCTTTAGTTCGAGAATCTCATACATTACATGCATCATAACATTGCATGTCACTAACTTGATTTTTTTTCAGGTGGACAAATATCCTCAGAAAAGCTGTTCTCATATCACATGCAGTGTTCCCCTGGATTCTATTCAGACGAACAGTCCTCTCAGATATAATCAAACCAAAGATTCATTCTGAAGGGATCCCTCTTTTCAAATCACATATCAACTCAAAAACATACCAACACAGATCTAAGTCGATACCTTGGACGGTTCCTTAATGATCTACCATCAAAGATCTAAAGTTGATACCTCAGACGGTTCCTTAATGATCTACCATTAAAGATCTAAAGTCGATACCTTGGACGGTTCCTTAATGATCTACCATCAAAGATCTAAAGCTGATACCTTAGACGGTTCCAGAACGATCTACCATCAAAGATCTAAAGCTGATACCTCAGACGGTTCCTCATAGATCAACTTTCAAAATCTAAAGCGGAAAAACTTTGGACAGTTCCGTAACGATCAGCCTCCAAGAATTAAAATGGTAACCTCGGACGGTTCCGAAACAGTCAATGCAGAGGTTTTCAAATCCTTCATCAAGATATAATCAATGGATTCATTCTGATGAACAAACCATCCACACATTTGCCAGGTGGCATCTGAAAGCCCATCTCAGGTGATGTTTCGATCTGCCAACAACATTTCTCAGACAACATTCAAAGACAAATTCCAGCATCACTTCCGGTCGAGGTAAGTGCAAATTTTCAGGGCATTTAAAATATTCAATCATCTTCTACCTTCAGATTTCAAACAATCTCTTCAGGTTTAAGAAGATTGAATAGGGGCAACTGTTATACCCCAAAATTTGCCCGCGTCTTTTTTCAAAAAAAGAAGGCAACAGACTTCTGTCTAAAAATTGGGAGTTTCATATAATCTTGGATTTTTATTCCATAAATATCCTGATTTATGAATACTTTGTTTTTAGAATTTTTCTTATACGGTATTTTGGCTCGCTGTTGAATTTATTCTTACGCAAACGCCAATTACTGTTTATCATTTCACACACGCTGTTTATTTGAGATTTATTTGCAGATAAATACACCACTAGAAAAACATTAATTAGTGTCGGCCGTTTACCGACGCTAACAGTGAAAAAACGGACATTAATATGTGTGTAGCGTCGGGTTAGCGTCGGTGTCGGGCCTTGGATAAAACATTGGAAGCTAAACAGTAGAGTCGGCCTAAGAGAAGCCGGCGCTAAGTAGCGTCCGCCTAACCGAGGTAAGATGGACACTAAAACCACTGACGCTGCGTTTTTTAAAAACATAAAAAGTCTACTATTATCCTTAGTGTTGCACAAGCCGACTCTAAAGTCAACTAATAGAAGTCAACAATTTAATTTAGCGTCCGACGGCCGCCGTTATAGTAAATTCATAAAAGTCAGATTTTCATTTAGCGTCGGCACAACCGACACTATAATCTACAAACATAAGTCAACAAAAACGTTTAGCGTTGTTTAGACCGACTCTAAAGTCAATCAAGGATAGTCAATGCATTCTTTTAGCATCAGCCTGACCGACTCTAAAGTCAATCGAGGGCAGTCAATACATTCTTTTAGCGTCAGCCTAGCCGACACTAAAGTCAAAGCCAATCAAGAAAAGTCAACACATTGGATTGGTCTTGCTGTGGTGCATAATATTATACCAAAGTGGTGCATAATGTTATACTCTCATTGACCAACATCTTTCAAAGTAACCTAATATGAGAGAAATGTACATGCATTTTAGAGTTGCAAGTTGCCTTACAACACCATTCTAAACAACCAGAAATATAAGTATAAAATCATAGTCATTCCAATTTCAAGGCAACATAAAAATAATTAATCAAATATGAAATTCACAACAGATAAAAGTGAAGACATACAAATGATATTACCATACCACACTAATATTCATGATTGCACTGATCATTTCTCATATAACACATGAAGAGAGCAGAATATACATGGAATCATCCTTCAGTCCAATCCACATTCCTTGCAGATAAGGCACCATAAAAATAATTAATCAAATATGAAAATCACAATAGAAAAAAGTGAAAATCACAATAGAAAAAAGTGAAAACACAAAAATGATATTACCATGCCACACCATTCATGATTGCACTGATCCTTTCTCATATAGCACACGAAGAGAGCAGAGTATACATGGAATCATCCTTCAGTCCAATCCATATTCCTTGCAGATCCGTGCTGTCAAAAACTCAACCAAGTAAATGTTAACAAGTTATCATTACACATACTAGTAGTCATGATTTTGTCGAAGAGAAGCAAGAACTAGCATTGAATAAAGGAACATACTTGTTGAATTACATCAAGACCAAACTGTGGAATCACAAGCCATCAGTGTTTATAGCAGTTACGTCTTTAATTCTTACATCTTAGATTCCACCAGACATTTCACTTCATAATGCAACCAAAGCACTATCAGAAGAATGAAAAATAATGCACTAAGGATGAGAAATAATTGAAAATGTTGCATTATCAAACCTGCTTCAGTTTGGTTACAAATTAACAAACAATTCACCAAACTACGGTGTCGGCTCAGCCTAACTTTAAATAAATTGTAACGATTCAACAACAGAGTATTATTAGGGTCAAGAGTAGGGATGACTAACCTTGGTAAATAGTTGTCTTTGATATATGTCTACAACACCAAGAATTAAGATACGTAAGTAATATTACGAGAGAAACATGTAAGCAAAGTGAAATATGTGAGAAAACAGTAAACAATTAAGATTTATGACAATTAAGGTTTAAGCTTGTTTTATAATCAGTAAAATCTTTCAATCTTATGTTATTTATTCACATTGAGTATGTATGTTTTATGATTTGTGTGTGAAACATATTCACATCAATAGTTGTTGTATGTATTAAAGAAAGCAATGACAAGTGAAGCTTATGGTTTGCAAAGAAGAAAAAGGTGGAAATGGTAATCAAAACTACTATACACTAACACCAGCAGTACTAGAACATATGACATGTCCAAGAGACATTATTCTCAACTTATTTTAATATGTTTTCTATGATAGACTTACAACAATACAGTATGACCGCATTCCCTCTTTGACTAATGAAATTAGTTTATACACATAGGCTTATATAATAATCATTTATTTAAAAAAATTCAATTATATAATAAGCGTTTATCTAATAAGCGCTTAATTAAGCTGATTACCCAGCTGCACCCTAAAATAATTCATCAGCAAACAGTAGATTCGTCTATTTGAATTCCATGACCTATCCATCGTAGCTACATCCTTTTTTATTTTGTACAACAGCTACCCTCACTCATTCAAGATAAATTCCAAATCAACAATAAGTCACTTGAAATCAAACAAATTACAAATCATATCAACAGTAGGAACATAAAACATAAAAACGATTACAATAGTGGTTAGAGAGAAAACAAAAAACATAAAAACGATTACAATAGAGGAAACTACAAGAACCTAATTCTTCAAAAAAATATAGAATACAAGAACCTAATACTTAATAATATAAATAAATAACAATGGCGATGAATGAAAAAAGATCTTTACCTGCGTAACCAATTCGGAAAAGCCTCCTGCAATCCCGCTTCTCGAGCTAAATTCTGATTAGGTAACAATCAGTTGAAAGAAAGAAGAATAAAACATGATCTATGAGAGACAGAAAGAGAGAGATTCTTAAATTACATGAAAAACTCACAAATATCAAGCTCTTCAAACATAGTGACATTATCGATCAACAAAAACCAGAATGCTCACTCTAAAATGTTAATGACTTTCATTCTACCACTTAAAGTATCATTCAATGAAAACCAAAATGCTTTTCATTCAACAAAAACCAGAACTTTAAACTTACTTCAAAACAACAATCAACTTGCAATGAACAGCTGCTTCATCATGCATCCACGAATCTGAGTTCTTGAAAACCGACATTCAGAAAACATAAAACCTATCATTATATCATAAAAACAAACTAGAACTCCATGGAAATGACTTGAAAAAAACTCAACACAGAACTCGAAACAGAAGCGTTACCTTTGAATTAGGGATTAGGGCTTCACTGATTTTGGGAATCGAAATAAACGATTGGAATCTTCAAATCAACAAGTCATTAAACGAAACATTCTTCAATTGGAACCAGGGATTCACAAATTTGATGAATGAATTAGGGTTTCACGATTAAGGGTTTACGGGTTTTAGAGAATCACATGGTTTTGGGAATTTCAGATTTTAGAGATTCTTGGTTGATTATTAGATTCACGGATTAGGGGAAGAGGAGAAGAAGATTAGGGTTTCTGAGAGAAATTCTGAAATGAGGGTATATGAGAAAATAGAGAGGGAAAGTGAAAATAACGTGAGAGGGAAAATGAAAATATCTAAGAGGGAAAGTGAAATGAAAATTATTTATTGAATATTTTATTAAAATTAAAATCTACGTTAATATATAGAGTCAGTGAGCCGACTCTAAGTTGTTTATTTAAATAATATTTATAACTAAACTAAAAATAACTATATATTTTATATAATAGAGTCAGAAAAACTTACACTAAAAAAAAAATTTTTTTTTTAATACTAGAGTCGGTAGGACTGACTCTAAGTAATTTAATTGAACACACTACAAATTAAATTATATACTATTTAAAAATATTTTTGCTACTTAGAGTCGGCTAGGCCTACGCTACGTAAAAAAATCATTAGTTAAAAAATATATCCCAAGATAGAGTCGGTTAGTGTGGGAAAAGCCGACACTATTAGCGTCGGTGTCGGTGGCCGACTCTAAAATAGGTGGCTAAAAAGGCATTTTCTAGTAGTGATAGTACTGACGCAATTGGTACAGAATTAAATCTTTTTGAAGGCGCATAGTCCGGGGAATCAGACTGTACTGGTAACAAGTAAATTATTATTTACTTTTGTTTCCCACTAATTTTTATACTATATTCTGTTATTTTCAAAAATCTTTACCTTTCTTTTCAAATCTCCTTCTTTCAAAATCAAATCTTAACTTTATTCTATACATCTCTTTTTTCAAACCCTACCATACACTTTCTTTCAAATCCTACTTCCACTCAAATTTTCCTTTTTGCACGGAATCACTTCATTCCCCAACGTCTCTATCCTTCTTTTCACTCTATAAATACCTCTCATTTTTTTCATAAATTCTCACATCAAATTCTAACTCATCTCTCAAATTTCTGCTTCATATTCATTCTCTCTTCTTCCCCGGCAAAAATGGCGAAGCGGATGGAAACGTGTTTTCTTATGGTCATCACCATCGTGGTGGTAATCATGTCCTTCTTCTGTCTGCATAATCCTGAAAAATGTGGACCTGGGTTGTTTACACTCCCAATCATCTATATGTTATTATTTGTAGCATGGGTTATTAATCGTCATTCTTAAAGTTTGTCGTATCTTTTATTTTTTTAAATGTACCGTTTACTTGTCATACTGTTCATTATATTATGTAATGTTTGTACTGTCAGTATTAAATGTCGTACTATCTATCGTACTGTTGTTTAATTATTAAGATAATATTTTGTGTATTTTCTGCCAGTTAAATATTTATTTTTTCTGTGCATTAAATGTTTTTTAAGGTTATTATCGGTAATTTTGCTCGCATACAGTATATATTATTTATTTATTATGTCTGTGTTTTTCTAACAACTCATGTAAATAAATTTCCACCATTAACACAAACAAAAAAAAACAAAAAGAAAAAAATTAACTTTGACTGTTGAATTTTCACTTTAATTGCTACGTTAATGTCTGAACAGTCAGTTGATAGTCAAACCCGCTGACAGTGCAATTCTCCGTGTTTTGTACCATCAATCAAATCAATCTTTTGCATTTCAAAATTCCAAGATTTTTGTTCTAGAAGTCTTCTGAATATCACATGATTAGCAGAGACTCAGCACTGCACAAAAATCAGGTACGCTTAACTGTCTCCTACGCGAACAGTCCCTAACTAGGGTTTTTGTTTTTTTCAGGAGAACAAGTTTTTGAGACCTCAAATGGATTTCATGGACCTCCATATATCTCAAAGTACCACCATACAAATTTTCAAACTTCAAATTCGCCCAGACGCATAGTCAGCAGCTCAAACATTCAACAGACGACCCGGTTGACCAAAAAGTCAACAGACAGTCAAAAATGAAATTTTTTGCCAACATCCATATTTTGTCAAAAGATTCATCATTTGATCATTGGTTGATCATAATTCATCAAGGAAAGATCAAAAATCAACAAAACCCTAAGTTTCAAAATTAGGGTTTTCTCCTAAAAAGTCAACTGAACTTTGACTGGTCATAACTCTCTCATCCTTCATCCAAAAAATTCAAACCAAAGCTCATTTTGAAGGAAATTCAATTATCTTTCAAATGCAATTGGTCCCATGGTCATTAGATTCACCATTTGAAAAATATGAACCAAGACATTACAGGTCATTTTCAAAGTCAACACAAAGTGGTTTTTTGTCAAAGGCCATAACATCAAGATAACTTCTCCAAATGAAAACAAGTTTCCAAAGTGGCTTGTAGAGGACATCTTGAGGTTTCTAAAAAGTACAAGAACTCCTTCATATGATAAAAATTGAGGGATTTGTGCCTTGTTGAAGTTGGCCATTTTTTGGGAAAATGCATGAAATCAACATTGATCAAAAATGTTTTTTTTCCAAAAGAGACCAAATTTCCATGATCCAAACATGTTTCTAACAATGCTAAGGGCCTCCCATGATCTACAAAAGGCCCATAACATTTTATTTCTTTTTTTGGTTTAATTTTATTACATTTAAGATTAAATTGAAAAAGAAATGGAAGGATAATGTTATGTGGCTTGGATATTAAGCTAAGGTCATCAAGAAGCATTCTACTCTGCCACAAGAAGCTGGTACAGCAGAAGAGAGTGGAAAAATCAAGCCATGGTTGCTTGAATTCAAAGCTACATATATTATAATATTCAAGAATTCAACAAAATCATCAATGCTTCCTAGCTTAGTTTTTAAGCACTTTCTTTGCCTATAAATGAAGTATAACACTTCATCAAGGAAAAAACACGAAATCATAGCAAAACCTATGCTTGTAACACACTTGTAACACATTCAAAATTTTCAAAGAAACTTGAAATTCGAATTTTCAGTTTAAGCCATTTTTAATCCAAACTAAACACTTAAACATCATCCTTAAGCATCACTGAATCTATTCCAATCAGTTTCAAGCTTTGAAACTCAAAGAATCGAGCACTATAGCTCACGGTTTGTTCAAACCTAAATCACTTCATACCTGATCATTCATGCATTTTTAACAAGATGTAATCATATATTTGAATTTAGTTCATTGTTCTGATCGTTTCTGGATGGTTAATTGAAGTTTGAACACGTATCCACGAAGATACCATTTTAGGGTTCTTGAACTCTATTTTAGGGTTTTTCGTTAGAGGCAAAATTAGACCAAATTAAAGGCATGGTTGAACTCAGTAGATCATGACGAATCAAATGGACATGTCGCGAAAAATTTCTATGCATGTTTACACCTATTCGCTATTTTGCAGGGATGAGTTTCATCTATTACAACGCTTCTAGGCAAAAAACGCTGTTAAAAGTATTGGCTGGAGGTTGAAGACGAAGGCATGGCACCATCTGATTAGCCAGTTTGAAAAAACGCGCGTTTTGTCTTATTCTTGGATCTGATGCTTCGCTGACTAGACTGTTACCATGCGCCACGTATCCATGTCCATCAGATCATTTTAATCCTCTAATCTAACGCTCCTTGTCTTGCAGGTTCACCATAGACCCTAGGGGTTTGCCACACATGATCATTGTTTTATATATTTTCTATTTTATTTTATTTTCTTTACAAAATTAATTTAAAATAGTTTAAAAAATCAAAAAAATATAATAAAAATATTTTTAGGTTTCTAAAATAATCTATTAATTTTTGACATAAAAAATATTTTATTTTTCTTAATAATTAAAATATTTTGCTTAATTAATTAGTATATATTTATATATTTGCTTCTTAATTATTTCAACCAATCAAAAAATAAGAAAAAAAATTGTTCTTTATATTAAATTTAGTTTATATATTATAGACTAATTTTGCACATATTTAGTATAATTTTCTCTTTAAGTTTTAATGATCTGTATAATTATTTGTATAATTATATATTATTTAACTTAATAGTTTTCAAATCAATTTCAAAAACTCCAAAAAAACTAGTTTTGTTTTAAAATTAATTGAAAAGTATTTTGAACATATTTTAAACTTAATTTTTAGGTTTAAATTTTATTTCTACCTTTTTGTCATTCTAATTAAATTAATCATGCATTAATTCTAATTAAAATCAATCATCAAAAAAATCCAAAAATGTTTCTTTTATTTTTCTTGCAATTTAAATTCCTAGATCAAGTGTATAGGTTGTCAAATTCATGTAAATAGCGTAGTTTACATTTTCCGCACAATCGATGTAATAGCGTAGATTTACTTTCCGCATTTTACATTCCCGCACTTTAAAATTCTGTACACATAAAACTGCGTGTATGTCAAAGATAAAAACTAAAGCGTTAGGTCACTAACTTCAAAGATAAAATACTTGAATCAAAACACAATCACACTTGCACCTCTTAGGGTAATCCCTCTTTTACTCTTTTCAAAATCAAAATCAAATTCTACTATTTCAAATGCAAAATCGAACTTTCGTTTACATCCGGTGAACGGAGAATTTTCTAAAGGAAATAGGAAAAGACCTTATAACTTAGGGTAGACCTCCTAATTGCTCGCTCAAATCAAAACAAACAAATGTATCATATACCGTTGTTTTTCAAAATAAAACTTTCAAAAAAGACAATACTTGGTATATATCCAAACAAGGATCATTACGAAGTTAACGTTCTTTTTTTTTAAACATCTTTCGAAAGATAAAACACTTTGTATACATCCGCACAAGGATCATTACAAAGTCAATTTACAAAGGTATTTTTGAAACCACATACAAGCATTTCAAGGCAAGAGAAAAATGATTCAAAATAAGTGAGCTAAGCAATCTAAGAGCCCATGGATAACCATGGATACAAAGGGTGCTAACACCTTCCCTTTGTATAACTAACCCCCTTACCCAGAATTTCTTAAAGGTCTTTTTCTGTTTCTTTTATAAACCTTTCCTTAATTGGATAAAATAAAAGTTGGTGGCGACTCTCTGATTTTTCAAAAACACAAAAGCAAAGAGAAGAGTGACAGTTCGTATATCTCTCCACGAGAGGTACGGTAAAAACCGAGGGCGACACTCTCATAATTTTTCTGCACCAAGAACTCCACAACAAAATGGAGTAGTTGAAAGGAAAAATAGGTTTCTAGTGGAACTTGCAAGAACAATGCTTAGTGATGCAAATCTTCCTAAATACTTTTGGGCGGATGCGGTTAGTACGGCATGTTATGTTGGAAATCGAGTAATCATTAGACCTATCTTAAAGAAGACTTCATATGAACTCTTCAAAGGAAGAAAGCCAAACATTGCTCACTTTCACATTTTTGGATGCAAGTGCTTTATTCTCAACAATGACAAAGACAATCTTGGTAAGTTTGATGAGAAATCCGACGAAGGTATATTTCTTGGTTATTCTCTTTCTAGTAAAGCATATAGAATTTATAATAAAAGAACTTTAACTATTGAAGAATCCATGCATGTATCTTTTGATGAGACTAACACCTCCAAAGAGGAAATAGTTGTTTGTGATGATGATGATCCTTTTGATTTACCCCCGGAAGAACTTTCAAATGATATAATTGTGAAGACACCGAAAGTTCAACAAGAAAGTGTTCAACAAGAAAGTGTTCAACAAGAAAATGTTCAACAAGAAAGTGTACAACAAGAATCAAACACCAATGATCTACCAAAAGAATGGAGAACTCATAGATATCATCCTATTGATAAAGTTATTGGTCATATTAGCCAAGGAGTTGCAACAAGATTAAATCTCAAAGATGCTTGCTTACACATGGCTTTTGTTTCTCAAATTGAACCTTCCAAAGTTGATGAAGCCTTAGGAGACGATCAATGGATAAATGCAATGCAAGAAGAATTAAATCAATTCGAGAGAAATCAAGTTTGGGAACTTGTTCCTAGACCAAGTAATAAACACATCATAGGTACTCGATGGGTGTTTAAGAACAAACTTGATGAAAATGGTATAATTGTTCGAAACAAAGCAAGATTGGTGGCCCAAGGTTACAATCAAGAAGAAGGAATTGACTTTGAAGAAACATTTGCTCCGGTTGCAAGGTTAGAAGCTATTCGTCTTTTACTTGCTTATGCATGTTCATTAAATTTTCAGCGTTATCAAATGGACGTCAAGAGCGCATTCTTGAATGGCTACATCAATGAAGAAGTCTATGTCAAACAACCCCCGAGATTTGAAGACTTCAAGAATCCTTCACATGTCTTTAAGTTGAGAAAGGCTCTTTATGGATTAAAGCAAGCACCTAGAGCATGGTATGATAGACTTAGCAATTTTTTGTGTGAAAAAGGCTTCGAAAAGGGTAAGGTTGATAAAACTTTGTTCATTAAGAAAATCAAGAGTAACACTTTATTGGTTCAAGTCTATGTTGATGATATCATTTTTGGATCGACTAACAAAGAAATGTGTGAGGAATTCTCATTGATGATGCAAGGAGAATTCGAGATGTCTATGATGGGAAAGATGAACTACTTTCTTGGACTACAAATTAAGCAACTCAAAGATGGAATCTTTATAAATCAATCCAAATATTGTAAAGAATTATTGAAGAAGTTTGATATGGATAATTGTAAAGCAATGAATACTCCAATGGGCTCCGGTACATATGTTGATCAAGATGAATCCGGTACTCCAATTGATATTACTAAGTATCGAGGTATGATTGGTTCTTTATTGTATTTGACGGCAAGCCGTCCTGACATAATGTTTAGTGTTTGTCTTTGTGCTCGCTTTCAAGCAAATCCAAAGGAATCACATCTTATGGCGGTTAAAAGGATCATGAAGTATCTCAAAGGAACGACCAACGTTAGCTTATGGTATCCTAAAGGTAGTGTTTGCAATTTAATTGGTTATTCTGACGCGGATTATGCAGGATGTAAAACTGATCGTAAAAGCACAAGTGGTACTTGTCACATTCTTGGAAATGCATTAGTATCATGGGCTTGTAAAATACAAGCATGTGTTGCTCTTAGTACGGCCGAAGCGGAATACATAGCAGCAGGTAGTTGTTGTGCACAAATTCTTTGGCTTAAGCAACAACTTCGTGATTACGGACTTGATCTCGGATGCATTCCTATTCGATGCGACAATACAAGTGCTATAAATATCACAAAGAATCCGGTTATGCATTCAAGAACCAAACACATAGACATTCGACATCACTTTCTTCGCGATCATGTGCTTAAAGGAGATGTTGAAGTCACTTTTGTAGATACTCATAATCAACTTGCGGATATCTTCACCAAGCCTCTCCCAAAAGAATCGTTTTACAAAATTCGACGAGAGCTTGGAATTTTAGATGAAGGTGATGTTTAAATTCGTTCGTCATTATCATAAATCAAAGGTACACGTTTCTAACATTTTATGTGATAAAGAGTGTGTTATGAATGCTCATATATTATGACTTGGTATTTATGTATGATATGTATGCTTTATATTTCATAAAATTAAAGTTTTTGGACTTTTTTCAGTCTAGGAACCGGTTCCCATGTGGGACGAACCGGTTCCCCATAGTAAAAACCAGAGGCAAGTTTTTTTTTGTGTCTCAGGAACCGGTTCCCATGTAGGTACGAACCGGTTCCCACTCATTTACAACCACTCATTTACTCTCATTTACTCTCATTCACTCTCATTCAACATTCATCTTCATCTTCTCCAAACCTTACACCTCCATTGTCAAACGAAATTAAAACCCCATTATCTCACCATAACTCTCCAAATTAAAATTACCCACTACCTCTAAACACTATATAATCCTCCACTCTTTCACACATTTCACTCAAATCATCTTCCACTCTCCAAATCCAAAAATCCCATATCAAACCCTAACTCTCAACTCCTTTCAACCATGGCACCCAAAGTTTCAAGAAGTGCAAAGGGAAAGAATAAAATTGGAGAGACAAGTGAAGAACCTCAAGAGTTCCAACCAACTGTCAAGAGTCAGAGACTCACATTAAACATTCGTAGTCGGAAACTCCTTCCGGCTAAGTACGGTAAACTTCATGATTTCCCAACTCATAGCTTTAATTTAAATGCTAGGTTAGCTAATGCCGGTGTTGCAAATTTTGTGAGTGATCATGGAGACTATTACCCGGGTTTGGTTAGGGAATTTTACCATAACCTTAAGATAGTGACCAATGATTTTGATGAGTTCACTTAGGTATCCGAAGTTTCAAGAAAAGAGATTTGCTTAGATGTTGAGGATTTTGGGAAACTATTAGGAATTCCATATGAGGGTTTAGTACTCCTTCAAGGTAACATTCCAGAAGATTGGCAACCGTATAGTAAGATTGATGTCTTTGTGGATATGTGCCGACCAACTCAACGCGACACAGTTCGCCAACAACTTGCTACCAAGTTCAACATGTTTGGTTCAAGTTTGTCGGTAAGTGATAGGATGCTCCATCTTATCATTGCTTATGTTTTATTTCCAAAGAATTCTAACCATTCCAGGGTCAATGAGTTTGAATTAATGGTCTTGCTTTCTCTAAGACGTGGCATTGAAGTAAATTGGGCTCTTTCAATCATGCGCCTTATGCAACTTATGGCTTCTCTTAAAGGAGGCTTACCTTATGCAAGGGCCATTTCTCATATTGTTCGGAATGTCGGTGTTCTCCTCCAAAGGGAACCGAAGAAAAATATGGATGAACAAGAGTGTGCTATCACCACCGCTACCGCTCTTAAAAATACAGGAATTGTTACGGATCGTGAAGGTAGATTTTTCTACAAAGTTGACTTTGAGCCAGCCGTGCCACAAATCCCTCAACCTCCCGAAGGTGGATACACAATGGAGATGATGTTTGACAAGCTTTGCTCCATTCAAACATCTATTGATAACAACAAGCGGGAGAACAACTATGAGCATAACCTTATGAGAAGACAAATGCGGGAAATTCAACGGACTCAAAGGCGGATCTTGGCTCATTATGAGGGAGAGGAAGGAAGTGAAGAAGAAGATGAACAAGATGATGATGATGAAGAGCAAATGGATGAAAGTGATTAAATTATGTGCTCTTTATTATTATGTTCTATTTTATTGTTGGTTTTTATTTCTGTTTTTAGACATTGTTTCATTTATGTTTCGTGATGTTTAGGATTATTTATGTTTATGTTGTAATCGTGAAAAACTACGTTTCCTATCGTTTAAATCGTGTTATGTTTGTAGTATTTCAAATTGTGTTATATTTGTGGTATTTCACATTGTGTTATGTTTATATTTCATATCAATTTTCTCTTTTTCCCCATCCTTTTTGATAATAACAAAGGGGGAGAAGAATATGCATGTGTTTTGTTGTTGTTTTGTTTCAAAGAAAAAAATGCAGGCCATTGTTAA
Organism: Vicia villosa; assembly: GCF_029867415.1. Classification (NCBI taxonomy): domain Eukaryota; kingdom Viridiplantae; phylum Streptophyta; class Magnoliopsida; order Fabales; family Fabaceae; genus Vicia; species Vicia villosa. The sequence continues at coordinate 26,400,850 of NC_081186.1, read as the reverse complement.
CATTAACAAATGAAACTCATCACCATAAATCAAAGAAGGAATCATGGATTTAGGGGGAGTCTCTAACATAGGGGGAGTCTTGCATTGTTCAACATAATTTCAAACAACAAAACAACTTTTCAAAAACATTTCAAGACTTGGTTGTCATCATCAAAAAGGGGGAGAATGTAATTGCAAGCTTCTCAAGCATAATTGGTTTTGATGAAGACAATATGGACATCAAGATTTCATAAAGGATGTGCAAAAAGTATTTCAAGTTTTAGGCAAGAAACACATCATTTTCAAAGTCTTGAAGAAACAATAAAGATTCAAGGATCGAGCTAAAACGACAAAGGTACAAACAATACTCATTTTGACATATAATTTTTCACAAATATATTTTCATGCATATCATAAACATACTACAAAGTGTCATCCTTCAAAAGTTCATTTAAAACCTTTTTCAAAGTTAAAATCCAAAATAAAGGTTTTAGGAACCGGGTTGTCCCTATGGGGGAACCGGTTCCCAGCATTCTACATTTTCAGCATTTTGTGTTTTACTACTAGGAACCGGGTTGTCCCTAGGTGGGAACCGGTTCCTCAGTTCAAAATTTGAATTTTTCTGCTGTAACGTTCAGCAGAAACCGGGTTGTCCAGGGCAGGAACCGGTTCCTACTGAACTAGTGTTTTTTTCCATTGCATGATTTCATTCAAACGAATTTATCTTCTTACCACTAAATCATTGCATTGCTTCATGGAAAAATAACCATTCAAAGAGGTGTTTAACACATTATAAATACTACATCTTTCATAATCATTAATCACCTTCTTCATTAACAATTCATAACTTTCATAAATCTTCATCTTTCAATATTTCCAAGTGTTCATCAAATCCTTACTTTAAAGTGAAACTTTCTATACACATTTTCATTGAGAAATTCATTCAAAGTTTCATGCATACATTGTGAACACTTATATTCATTTTGAGAATTGTTTATTTGAAGAAGAAGATCAATCCAAGATTGATAGTGCTATACAAACTTCATCTAAATCTCTTGTAAAAATTCAAAGAAAATTATTTCCTTACTATCCAGGATTGTTGGAAGTAAGTGGTGTGTTTGAAGAGGATTGTTCTTCATCCACATTAGTGTTGATTGATCTTAAAGGTGTTAAGAACCTTTGATCACCCTATAGGTTAGATAGTAGGCATAGGCTTGTACAATAATTCTAACTATAGTGAAATCTCTTTCGTGTTTGAAAGGGGACTGGAGTACTCTCGGATTGTGAGGGGAACCAGTATATATCGTTGTGTTCTTTATCTTTTCGCTTTTACCGCTTTCATCACCATTACCAAGAAAAAGATAAAAACCATCAAAAGCCTTCAAACACTTAACCAAAAATCAGTAAAGACTTTCTCATAAAACCGATTAATTTTTGAAAACCTAATTCACCCCCCCCCCCCTCTTAGGCATATCTGATACTTAAAATATAAACACCTTATGATAACATATCAATTAGAGCATGAAATTTCCATTAATTCACCATCAAATAGGACCAATGTAGCATCAAAGATGCATTGAAAAGGGTGAACGACAAGAGTTGAACCTGATTAGAATTTTGAGGAAGGGGACTCGCCTTGTTACCAAGTTCCTACGTATCTCCTTAGGGAGAATCAGAGTCAACGTAGTTTGGGGCACAGGGTTGTACGCCTTTGAATTTGATATGATATGGTTTGAAGGCTTTTTGAATGGCCTATCGTAGTTTTGAATTTTGTGGTTTGCAAGGCATTTTGAATTGCTTGATCGAAGTGATGAAAATCTGTAGTTTGAAGGAGTGTTTTAAGATTTGGGCTTGCAACCCTGATTTGATGTGTTTTTGTTAGGTGCGATGATCAACAGATTTGATCATTATAATTAACGAATTTGATAGTGTATTGCTGGCCATTCTGACCGATAGATTCGGTCGTCACGAGCAGCAAATGAAGTATATTTTAACTTTGTATAATTAAATTTCGAGTTTTATCGTTATCCCTCATAACCAATAGATATGGTTATTACATGATAACAAATTTCATTATTTATGTTTCATTATTAATATTAACGAATAAACTAATTAGATTAAATTTATTTCTCGCCAATGCGACTAATAGATATAGTCGGATCGAGGAGAAAATTAATTAAGGGTTAATGCTTTGCCAAATGACCAGTGGGATTGGACAAACCCTAATACGTTGATAAACCTCTAGGATTTTGTGATTTTTATACTTAAAATAATTAAATCAATTAAGTCGAATAATCGACATAATCGAATAATCGGGATGATCCTAAATAATTCTAAACCCTAATCCCTAACCTTTATTTATTATTTAAATCATAAATTAAATTTATAAAAGAAAACCCTAAAATTAATAGAAAATAAAACAAACTTATAAAACTAATAAAAGACATAAAAGAACCTGGACTGCAATCCTGTGTGATGACCCTTTGAGGGTTTATCGTACGCCTTCAAACCTATGTGCGTTGGATCCAATTCTGAGGAGATCCTAAGGCTAATGATGGAGAACGCATCCTGAGCGTGGGTGCGCCACATGCACTGGATCTGAATCTGCAAAGGGAATCAAGAAGAAGAAAAAAACAAAGAAAATATATGGTACAGGTGGGGGTCGAACCGATGCCTCTGCGCATTAAACCTCATAGTTGATCCCTTTGCCACTAGACCAATTTCGCTAGGTGATAATGAATTAAAACATATCCTAGTTAAACGCTCAAACGACGCGAACAGTTTTTAAACAAAAATCAGCACGCCCTTATGTTCTTCTTCTTCGCGTGGCTTTTTCCTTTTTTTCTGCAAATACGTGAAACGCTTTGGCCACGGTTTCTTGGTGTGGCCATAAACTTGCCAACATCAAATTCATCATACGGTGCCAATAAATCTCAATTAAATACCCATATTAACTAAAAGACACCTTCTGAATGCGATGGAACTATTAATTTTGGCCAACTTTGCTTCTATCCATGGTTCCCAAATTAAAGCTTCACAACCCTAAAAATGGTGAAATCTTGTACCTGCAACCAAAATCCAATTAACCTATGCCAAAAGCTTCGTAACATCTTTGTGAATCAATATATGCAATCAAATTATACTAATCACGCAAGAATTATGGAAATCGACACATAAGAAAAAATTCAACAAAATCGTGAGCCTTATGCCATGATTCCGGATGTTTTGATCGTAGAAGACGATTGAAATAGCACCAGGGAGCACCAAAGAATCGATTGAGATGTTTAAAACGCCCTGAAACAAACTCCAACCACCAAAACGATCTTGACTTTTTCCTTCTCTTTTTTTGAACGTGTTTACGGTTTTGGAGGCCAGGAAAACCTCCCTTTGGCATCTGCACTTGTTCAGTATATATGTGAGACTGAATTAGGTCACTAATGTTGTATCAAATATCCTTGAATCCATGGTTGCCATTTTTGAAGAGATTTCATTTGAAAATATTTCTAAAATGTGCTCAATTCTAATCTAATCTTACCAATATGATTTAGCACGAAATTGGATGGAGATTATGGCATTTAAGTGATTGAATTTGATTAGAAATCAAAACTAAAACAAATCTTGCACATTTCCCTTATTTATTTTGATTTAAATTATGTTTAAAACGAATAAAAATTCACTAAAATTATAATAAAAATCAAATGGTCGTGGGATTGATTTTGGGGCATCTTAGTAACATTATAACCAAGTTTGGATCATAAAAGGATAGGCCCATTTAGGAAAAATCCAAGTTTAACCCTTATTTGCTTCACATTTTCCCTTCAAAATCAACCAACTTTGACGAGGCATATCTCCCTCAATATTTAAGATGTGAGAGAGTTCTAGAACTTTTTGGAAACCCAAGGATATCCTCTACAAGCCACTTTGGGACATATTTTTCATTCGGAGATGTTATCTTGATGATATGCCCTTTGACAAAAACCTGCTTTCGGTTGACCTTTGAAAAGGACCTATAATCTTTTGTATCATATCTCTTAAATGGTGCATTTCTGGCCTTGGCTTGTGAGAGACAAAGTTGTAGAGGATTCAATTTCCTTCAAAATGGGCTTTGAGTGAGAAATTTCTGACACTCCATGTGGAAGTTATGACCACTCAAAGTTGAGCTGACTTTTCCTATAAAAAACCCTAATTTGAACCTTTAAATTTGTTCGTTTCCGAGTTTTTATTAATGGATCATGATCAACCTTTGATCAAATGATGGATATAACCTCAAATACTTGATGTTTACCAAAATTCAGGAGTTTTGACTGTACCTTGACCATAGTTGACTTTTAGGTCAAACTAGTCGACTGTGGATCACCTGAGCATTTGAATGAGAAATCCTTGGGATTGAAGCTTGATAATTGACATAGAGGTACCTTGAGACATATGGGACACCATGAGATCCATTTTAGGCTTTAGAGATTCAAATTCTTTTGATGAAACGCAAACCCTATTTTAGGAGGCCCTCGATTAGGAGAATGTTTGCTCGAATAAACTCTTGAACCTTGAACCCTTGAAGATGAAATGTGATGGGCAAATTTTGGGGTATGACAGCTGCCCCTGTTCAATCTTCTTAAACCTGAAGAGTTAGATAGGCACGTCTACTTATTGTGATCTAAAGGTAGAAGATGATTGAACACTGAAATGCCCTGAAATTTGCATTTGTCGAAAAAAGTTCTGTGGGAGATGGGCTTAAAGATGCCACCCAAGGTAAATACCATTTTTCAGAATGTGAAGCAAATGCTTTTTGGAAGGAACCAGGTGCTTTGATTGTAGCATGGCCTGAAGAGGCAACCTTAATTTCATGCGATGTCATGATGCATGTAATGTATGATGCAGCGAGCTTCTATAAATGAGAGCCATGTATGCACTATGTATGAATGAGGTTTGTAATTTGAATGATGCATGACTATTAACTATGTTAGTCGAAGCATGTTAGTAACTTTGAAAAAAAACCTTTGTTTGTTATTGATGAAATTTTGAAGAAGATCACTGCCGAGGGACTAACGTCATAAACCCAATTGAAGACCCTTTTGAAAAACCTTGTGATAAGGGAAAATAAATCCCTATTTGCTGCCGGAGATTATATCAATTAGCGAGAAGATTTGAAGGAGATCACTGCCAAGGGACTAACGTGATGAATAACGTAGCTAGCAATAGCGAAGGTTCGCCATTTACTGTATAGAAGGTAGTTAACTTGCTATAGTCCTAGGAAGGTTTTGCAGTTTGTAGGTAATCCACTTACTATAGTTCTAGTAAGTCGTCGCGGTTGGTATACCTACTCCCTATCTTAGTTTGAGTAAGCTTATTGTAGATGGTGTGGCCCACTTACTAGTGTTCTAGTAAGTCGTTGCAGATAGCCATACATGCTTACTATCATAGTTGGAGCAAGCTTATCGTAGATGGTGTGGCCCACTTACTATTGTTCTAGTAAGTCGTCGCAGTTAGCCATACCTACTTGCTATCTGTTATACCCCAAAATTTGCCCGCATCTTTTTTCAAGAAAACTCCAATCTGAAAATTAAGAGTCTCATATAATCATGGATTTTTATTTCAACAAATATCCTGACATATGAAATACTTAGTTTTTTAGAATTTTTCTTATACAGTAATTTGGCTTGCAGTTGAATTTATTCTTACGCAAACGCCAAATACTGTTTATTACTTCACACATGCTATTTATTTATTTACAGATAAATAGTACTCACACAATTGGTACAGAGTTAAATCTTTTTGCAGGCGCAGAATCAGGAAACTCAGACTGTACTGGTAACAGTCAGTCGACAGTCAAACTGCTGGCAGTACAATTCTCAGTGTTTTGTACCATCAATCAAATCAATCTTTTACAATTCAAAATTCCAAGATTTTTGTTCTAGAAGTCTTCTGAATATCACGCGATTAGCAGAGACTCAACACTGCACAAAAATCAGGTACGCTTAACTGTCTCCTACACAAACAGTCCCTGACTAGGGTTTTCTTGTTTTTACAGGAGAAACAAGCTTTTGAGACCTCAAATGGATTTCATGCACATCCATATATCTCAAAGTACCATCATACAAATTTTCAAACTTCAATTCACTCAGACGCACCGTCAGCAGCTCAAACAGTCAACAGACGACCCGTTTGACCAAAAAAGTCAACAGACAGTCAAAAATGAAATTTTTTGTCAAAGTCCATATTTTGTCAAAGGATTCATCATTTGATCATTGGATGATCATAATTCATCAAGGAAAGATCAAAAATCAACAAAACCCTAAGATTCAAAATTAGGGTTTTTGCCTGAAAAGTCAACTCAACTTTGACTGATGATAACTCTCTCATCCTTCATCCAAAAAATTCAAACCAAAGCTCATTTTGAAGGAAATTCAATTATCTTTCAAATGCCATTCATCCCATGGTCATTGGATTCACCATTTGAAAAATATGATCAAAGACATTACAGGTCATTTTCAAAGTCAACAAAAAGACACTTTTTTCAAAAGGACACACAAGGAGCATCAAAAATCATTTTGACCTGAGACCAAAGACATTGGTTAGAGGACTCTTTGAGGTTTTCAAAAAGTGCAAGAACTCCTTCATATGACAAAAATTGAGGGATTTACACCTTGTTGAAGTTGGCTAAATTTTGGAAAATGCATAAAACCAACATTGCTCAAAAATGCATTTTTTCCAAATGGGGCCAAGTTTTCATGGTTCAAACATCATTGCCATGTTATTATGGGCCTCCCACGACCAAGACAAAGCCCACACCATTTTTATCCATTTTTGGCTTAATTTTATCTTATTTTAAGATTAAATAAAAAGGAAAAATGGAAGGATAAAGCATAGCTTATTTTCTAAGCTAAAGCCACCAAGGAATCTTCAATTATGCAGCAAGGAAGGTGCAAGGAAAGCCTAGAGCAAGAGTGTGTAAAAATCAAGCAATGGTTGCTTGAAAGTTAAGCTTGAAAGTCAAAAATTCAACAAAGACAATTAAGGCTTCTTAGCTTCCATTATAAGCACTCATGGCCTATAAAATAGCTCAAGACACTTCACAAAAGGAGGGGGCCACGAAATAGACAAAAGCATAGCAAAGAAACTCACAAAAATTCTCAAAAAATTCCAAAACTTTGTAATTTTCATTTTGTGGTTTCCAACCATTATCAATACAAACAAACACTTCCAATTATCTTCTAAAATAATATAGAGTAAGAATAAACTCTTTGTGTGGTCCCATGAGAGTCGTAACATATGCATGGTGTTTTTCATGAACATACACATATAACTTTCGTTTTCCTATGCATGCTTGATTAAAATGAAAACTAACCACTTGAATGGACTCATGGCATGATATAGAGTAGGTTTGAGTGATCACATGCAAGCTTTAACGTGGTTTTGAAGCTCCACCATTTTTGAGCTTCAAACATGTGAAGCTTTCGTTCTCCATGATACAAGCTTCAAATGGAAAAACTAACGACGCTATCATGTTCAGAAGGGTCCAATTAGGTGATCTGGGTGGCCTTTGTTCTTTTTTATTTTCATTTTGTAGGTCGTTCAAAAGCATGGAAAAAGAAAGAAAAATCCGCAGGAAAATCCGCAGGTAAATCTGCAGCAAAATCCGCAGGTAATATGAAGAAGAAGATGAATAGTAAGGTGGAATCTTTGACCACCACGCGTGGCAGATTTACTCCCTCTCATTCGTTGGTCAATTGCACGTGGGTCCCACGTTGGACTCTCAAAATCAGCATGATCACATGTTGTCCCTCTATCCATGTGCATCATGTTACTTTAAATCTGAGCCACAAGATCTCCTAGTAATATGATCCAACGCATCAAAAAATGCAGCCACACCATAACCCATCATAAATTACCACACATGATCACTGCTTTATTTATTTTTCTATTTTATTTTAATTTCTTTGCAAAATTAATTAAAAATAGTTTTAAAAATCCAAAAAATACACAAAAAATATTTCTAAGCTTCTAAAATAATATATTATTTTCTGAAATAAAAATATTTTATTTTTCTTCATAATTTCAATATTTTGCATAATTAATTAGTATATATTTATATATTTGCTTTTTAATTATTCTAACCAATAAAAAAAATCATAAAAAAAAAATTGTTCTTTATGTTAAATATTGTTTATATATTATAAACTAATTTTGTACATATTTAGGATAATTTTCTCTTTAAGTTTTAATTATTTGTATAATTATTGGTATAATTATGTATTAATTAGCTTAATCAATTTCAAATCAATTTCAAATCAATTTCAAAAATTCCAAAAAAATTAGTCTTGTTTTAAAATTAATTGACAAATATTTTGTACATATTTTGAACTTAATTTTTAGGTTTAAAATTTATTTTCATCTTTTCCCTCATTTTATTTTAATTAATCATGCATTAATCATAATTAAAATAAATCATAAAAAAATCCAAAAACATGCCCTTTTATTTTTCTTGCAATTTAAATTCCTAGATAAATGTATAGGATGTCAAATTCATGTAAATAGGCTAGTTTACATTTCCTGCACAATCGATGTAATAGCGTAGATTTACTTTCCGCACTTTACATTTCCGCATTTTAATTTCCAGCAAATATAAACTGCGTGTATGTCAAAGATAAAATTGAACCGTTAGATCACTAACTTCAAAGATAAAATATCTGAATACAAACACAATCACACTTGCACCTTTTAAGGTAATCCCTTCTCATTCTTTTCAAAATCAAAAGTCAAAATTCTACTGTTTCGAGTACAAAATCAAACCTTTTGTTTATATCCGGTGAAAGGATAGATTTTTAAAGGAAATAGGATAAAGACCTTACAACTCAGGGTAGACCTCCTAGTTTGCTTGCTCAAATCAAAACAAACAAAATTCTCATACACTGTTGTTTTTCAAAACAAAACTTTCCAAAAAGACAATACTTTGTATACATCCAAACACGGATCATTACAAAGTTAACGTTCTTTTCAAAACATCTTTCGAAAGATAAACAAACATTTTGTATACATCCACACAAGGATCATTACAAAATTCAATTTACAAAGGTATTTGAAACCACATATGAGCATTCTAAAGCAATTGAAAAGTAATCGAAAAACAAGTGAGCTAAGCAAACTTAAGAGCCCATGGATAACCATGGATACAAAGGGTGCTAACACCTTCCCTTTGTATAACCTACCCCCTTACCCAGAATTTCTTAAAGGTCTTTTTTCTGTTTCTTTTATAAACCTTTCCTTAATTGGATAAAATAAAAGGTCGGTGGCGACTCTGTGAATTTTCAAAAAATGCGAAAGCATAAGCGATAAAAAAGAGTCAGTTCACGTATCTCTCCCGCTCAGAGGTATGGCCCGAAAAAAACGGAGGTCCACAGAACTGGCGACTCTGCTGGGGAGTCACTTTCAAAAAACAAAATGTTTTCAAAAGGGGTTACCTTAAGAGAATAGATTACTTCGATGTTTTCAATTGTTTGACTTGATTGCTCTATTTTTCAAAGGTTTGTTTGGGTATTTTGCTTGTGTGAAAGATTCTAACCCGAATCTCGAGATACCTTAAGTATATGACAATAGACCAAGGAAACTGTACGGCATGTACCGATACGATTGATCTGGTAGTCATCATTAGTGCGATACTTTGGTTTATACTGATGTCCCTTGAAAACGATCAAGGAGTATATTAGGCTTCCGAAATGTCATTAAACACTAATTTGTCTTAGAACCTTTTTAGTTGAACTTGACTTGTGGCCTATTAAGTGGCTAGCTTTGAAATTGATCGAAGTTAGTTATCCTCGAGGAATATTTTGATCGGCCGCTCGAGCGCCGTATTGAGATGTTACTTCCAAGGATCATAGAACCCGAATACTATTCTAGGACAGGTTTTAACCAACTCAACTTCAGTGGGGAGGGTATCACCTATCAGCTTCATGCAAGCCTTTAAACCTAAGGCTATTGTTTGATTTGTTTTTGTGTGCCACATGTTTGCATCATAAGCATATCATTTTCTCACAAAACACTTCAAGGATCAAAGAGTTTACCTTTGTTTTTGCAGGTAATGGCTCCCGCCACTCGAGATTACATCCGAATCAACATCTCAACGGTACCATCTGAACTAAAAGACTTAGTGCCAGAATTCCCCAGGAATGTTCAATTCACCGAAAGGCATGGTCACCTACTCCATTTGGTTACCTCAAAATTTGAAGAAGACATGATACGGGTCCTGTTCCAGTTCTTTGACCCTGAACATCATTGCTTTACCTTTCCTGATTACCAGTTGGTACCCACTTTGGAAGAATTCTCTGAACTAATTGGATTGCCTGTTCGAAATCAATTACCTTTCACTGGTTTAGAAAGGATTCCAAAACCTGAAGTCATTGCTGCTGCTTTACATCTGCGGAAATCAGAAATCGAGTCCAATTGGGAAACAAAGAGTGGAGTTAAGGGTTTGCTTGCCAAGTTCTTATTGGAAAAAGCTCGACTACTGCTAGAGAACAAAAGTTATCCAGCTTTTGAGGAGGTTATGGCCCTTTTGATCTATTGTCGCACGCTCGCGAAAAATGAACAGAGTCGCCACTAATATATTTATCCCATAAGGGAAAGGAATATCAGAAAACCTAACAAAGCAAGGAACAAGGTCTTGCGACCAGAGAATCAAGGTACGAGAGTCGGTTACGCGAGGGGAAGGTGCTAGCACCCCTCACGCCCATCGTACTCGATAGTATCCACCTATGTTTGTTTCTATCTAACGGGTGTATAACTATGTCTATGTCTAAATGCTAAATGAATGCATGCAAAAAGAAATACGGGGAAAAGAAGGAATATTTACAAGTGTGCTCGTTCAAGCCCCGCGACTTGATGCCTACGTATCCCTTTCAGGAATCAGAGCGCCGTAGTTCGGCTCAAGATTTTTGTTTGTTTTTGTGTTTTTTAGTTGGGCGGAGTTAACGCTCGCACTCTTGCATAAGGGGACAGCCTAGGATGCAATGGAGCGGAGATAACAATGCCCTTAAGAAAGGAGAGAGAAGAGAGAGAGAGTTTGAGCGTTTCGAGGAAATCCCTAAAGCAAGGGAAACTCGAGTTGCTCTATGGTTTGTGTTTTTTAGAATTTGGGAACTTACGCCCGAATGGAACCCTAAAGCAAGGGAGATCCAAGCACTCGAACATTCCCTAAAGCAAGGGATGTTCAAGCTTCCATTCCCTTTTTAAGATTTTCACTTTTTTATTAATGTTTTAAGTATTTTCTTTGTATTTTTTAAAGGGGATTTTAGTCAAGTATTTTTAGATGTTTTAGTGTTGTAAAAAGAAAAGAATGAAAAAGAGGGGGACTAGCCTAATCTCTAAGCCTAGTTGTTATTAGTGTTTATGAGGGGAATTCTAAGTCTAAACTACACTAAGGATATACGAACAAAATCAATTAAAAGGCATTTAAATCTAATTAAAAATCAATTAGCAATTTATTTACAAAAGGAATTAGACTAACTAAAACATACAAAACAAAATGATTTGTTGAAGCTATTAAAAATACTCACAAAAATACTCACAAAATATTCACAAAATATTCGCAAAATATTCACATAATATCAAAACATTCACAAAATATCAAAACACCCTAAAATATCTAGAACCATCTTTTATGTATTTTTATTGTAAAGGAAATTGAATTAAAAGTGAAAAGGAAACAAAATTAACATAAAACTAATTCTAACAGGCAGGGGGTGTAACCAACATTTTCTAGTGAACTGAAAATTAGTTATAGCAAAAACAGGGCCTGATCAGGGGTGTGGGGGTAGCAAAGGGCGTTTGGCCCAGTCCATCAAACGCGTGGTACGTTAGCAAATGGAGAGTGCAGTTCCAGAAGCATAGTAAGGCCCAAGGTGTACATAGCCCAGCACAAAAAACCATTTGATTCATCTATTTTTATTAGTCAGCATATTATTCATTTTTACACTATGGTTAATTATATGAACGTAACATGCATGCATGACATGAAATATCAATTGGTCAGTGTGGATTTTAATGAGATAAGGACAAAAATACAATTCCAGCAAATCAAACCTCGCCACCTCATCAAACAATCATTTGAATAAAGACAAAAGGCCAAGAAATGGGAAACTAAACCAGTACCGGCATGCCACGTAGAAGATGGAAAGAGGAAATAAAATAAAAAGAACGCCGGCGCCGGAGAGACCTCCGGTCGTCTTCTCCGGTGGCTCCCACGGCGGAGATTCCATGAAATCGCCCGGAAATTCATCAAACCACCACCGCCTGACTCAGTTTTTCGTGTGGATCACGAATCCGGCCATAGTTTTCACTAATTCTTCTTCTATCTCTAGAACCGAGGCAAAAACTAAAGCCCTAACTAACATCAGTTTTACCAAACTCATCCTAAGCATATCAATCTGGTTTTCCACGTCCTTGCTACTTAAATTCCAAGCTCTAACATACGCATAATCAGCATTGCACATAGAACGAAGAAGGATTCAAGAATCAAAAGATTTCTCATATGTAACATACAAACGGATGCACAACATTGATTTCACCTCAAATGTTCAATGAACTAAAGCTTGCAAATCTAAACATACTCGAAATCTGAGAGAGTTTCAAGGAAGCTTACTTGTTAGATTCTCCAAGGAGTGTCACGAGAGAGAGATCCTTGCTGCGACAATCCGATCCGTGTTCGTTGTTGTTGAAGATGAGTAAGCACAGAGCAGCTACGATTCTCCGAGAAATAAACTTAGAGATCCTCTTCCTTGATTCTTGAAAAGAAAACCGTGTGCATTTCGAACCTTGGGGTGAAGGTGGTGAAGCGTATGCAGTGCTTTCGAAAATGATAGTGGTGAGGAGAGGTTGAGGAGAGTGAAGCTTCGGTCATGGTGGTGGTTGAGAGCTGAAGAAGAAGGTGGTTACGGTGGTTGTTGAAGGTTGTAGATGGAGGTGGTTAGTGATTGAAGATGGTGGTTATGTGAAGGAGATGAAGAAGTTAGTTAGAGTTTGTTACACAACGTAACAAACTTTCTTTCATGGTGAGGGAGAGAATGAAGAGAGAATAGGGAGAGTGATGAGAGAGTTTTGAGAAATGAGAGTGTGAAGTGAGAGAGAGAGAGAAGAGAGTGAGGAAGAGAAAGAGAGTAGAATGAGTGTATGCAATGAGAGTGTAGTGAGAGGTGGAAGTGTGTAATGATTGCTGTGCTGCTTTGTATTTATATTGCCAATCATTGGTTTGTGAAAAAGATTCTTGAATGTGGGACTTGGAATAGCTTGTAACATGCCCTTTTTTTATTTTCTTTGATGTGGGACTTGCATGAGGTGTGCATGGTTGTAGTTGTTGCTTTTCCTCTTAAGCTAGTGAGCAATCTTGAGACATGGAATAATTCTTAGGCATGGTTTCAATATGATAGTGTTTGCATGGCTTGTTATGGTATATGGATGGTATTTGTGACACAAACTCATGCATAATGCTGCAGCAAATGCGTTCTCTTAGGCATGCCCAAGGTAGCCACTTTATGCCCTCATATCTCATGCCATGGGTAACCAAATGATGCAACATTATTGTCATAGCAAAGAGGGCATGGGATAGAACAAGATTGGTGTTGGAAATATTTCAAGATGAAGCCTAGAAGTGTGAGAAAAATGGCCTTGAACTCATGCAATTCCTACTGCACACGCCCAGCAAGGTGTTGTCCCATGCGTATGGTCAAATTGTAACTTTGTGAGGGTGGTACTTTGAGCCTCTCTATCTTGATCAATACATGTCCAAAATTAGTGATACTAGTCTCAATGGATAGAGGACATGGCAAAGAGTAGCTTAGAACCAGGCTTGTTTAAGATAGTGACTTGTGGAGGAAGAAAGAGACGTTTACATTTGGCACGCCATGTGTTTGTCAAAATGCCTGCGCGTGCCTTAAGAATCTGCCTTGGCTGCATGCAGTGTTTGGCCAGCGTTGGGGCACTACTTTGGAGGCTTGCATCTCACTCAATATTTGCTCAATTGTCCCAATTCTTGTTTCAATGGATAGAGGAGATGGCAAAGAAGAGAATGACACCAAGTTTGCACTCATGGCACTTTTTTAGAGCTCAAAAATGGCTGGAGACTTGGCATGCCATGTGTTTGTGAAAATGCCAGGTCATGGCCTGACTTGTGACCTGGAATATGACTTGGTTCAAATGAGTTTCCAGCAACTTCACACCACTTTAACTCTTCATACAAGCTTCAAATGAAAAAGTGTCCAACTACAAAGTTGTTCTCCTCCATGAGAGGAACAACTTTGATGTTGGAATTTTCTTCAAAAAATGCCATTTGCCACGTGTAATCCAGTGCTGAAATGGACTGCCCAACAAGATTTAAAGTTCCAAAATATTTTTCTAAGTGTTGAAACTTCCTATTTTTGTCATTTTTCTATTTTTGACAACTTTTTGTCAAAATCCCGATTTTATCCATTCTTCGGCTTTTCTTGATTAGTTTTCCACCAAGAGTCAATATTTGAATAATTCTTCTGATTTTGGCCCAAAAGTCAACTGTTCCGATTTTTCCGACTATTGATGAAATTCCCGATTAAATCTCTTCCAGTCAAATCTAGTCAAACAAACACATCCACACAGTCAGTACGAGAAGCTTTTCACACATAGAAGCCATCCCTGATTGAATGTTGACCAGAAAGTCAACTGGTTGACTTTGGTCAAAGAAACCCTGATTTAAAGAACCGGATGATTTGCTAGCCCGTATCCTTCAACCAATGCCTTGACTTGAGAGAGAGAGAGACCCTAGTCCAGGAGTACTTCCTTGAACATAGAACCACATGATTATACCTCAGTCTTCTTATTCCCTGATCAGAAATTCTTTGCAACGGAGCTTTTTCTTGCTAGCCCTTGAATAGCACCTATGATATGAATGCATGGGTATGGATTATGACCTAAGTGACGTATGTACATGAATGCAAAGCCTAAGCCAGTTAGAAGTAAAGGGGTAGGACAAATTTGGGGTATGACATCTATGGGTTGGTTTTATTCCCAAATCCCGACCAGTTCATAAGTGTACACATCATCAACCTTTTCCTAATCCGTAACCCGGTACCAACATTACTGGGAGACATTCTACATTCTCTACACACTCGTACCATGAAGAAACGAGGAACTCTCATGTGCTGTATACCGCTACTGGCTAGGTGGTTTACATTTCATCTTCCCCGATCAGTGTTCAGAAATGAACAAAGAATGCAATGGTCTCGCAGGATTATGTCTTTGTCTCATTCAGATATCCGGTGGAACAACTTCTTTCAAAGAGACATTACTATCATTGATCATTGTGGAGAGTACCCTAATGTGCCACTCCTTGGCATCAAAGGAGGCATCACTTACAATCCCTCTTTAGCTCTACGCCAATTCGGATATGCAAGGAGCAACGGTCCTCATGACATGATTATCCGTGGCATTGTGTTTGATTACGAGAATGATTCTCATAGACACCGACGAAGGTTCATACATGCATGGGACAGTGTCTATAGAATAGAAAGCAAAACTTTGGGGCAATGGAATTCTATCCCTATGGAACCTTACCTCAGATGGGTCCGCACTCATGCTCAGAAACTCATTATGCCATATCCCGCTATTCTACCAGTGACTATTGAACTAGAGGTCGAAGGATACGAACCTCGAGTTATTCTACACCCGGATATGCCAACTGACTTAGAAGAGTCGCAAAAATCTTGGGTTCAACTAAAAGAGGAAAGAGACACCTTCAAAGCACACTGTCAGGACTATGAGAAAAGGATATTGGAGCTCACCGGACAGCTTCAAGAAGAACAGCAGATCAACACATTCCTGGGGGCAAAGAGAAAGCGTCCAAGGGAGACCTGAAGGATCATTTATTTTATTTCTGTCTTGTAAGCCCAAATGAGGCAAAGAAAAAAAAAAGAATAAATTGATTAACTAACGTTTGTTTCTTCTTTAACAAATCTAAACTCTAAGATTCTTGAAACATTGCACACACATTTCATTTCATGCATTGCATATACATTTCATACATTGCATTCATTTACATTGCATATACATTTCATTCATATACATTGCATCCAGTCATACACATTGCGTAACAGGTTCTCATGACGGATTTCTCATCTCCTCGCTGTTTATTTCAGTCAGAAGAGATGGAATCTGAGACAAGCATCAAGAACCTCGAAGCACAGAATGCCCAAGTTCAAGTGGCAATTCTGGAACTGGCAAAGAGGCAACAAGAACTGAAAGCCTTGATAATCAAGAAGAAAAAGAAGCCCAAAGGATCTGTAGGCTTGAGTCACCTGAAAAGGAAGATCAAAATCCCAGTCAAAAAGTTCAAAAAGCCACCGATCCCTGAAACAGTCGGTGATGGTGAACAAGAAGACAATCAAAGCAACCAGGGTTCTGCTAAACCCTCTCTCTCTTCAAATGAAGAAGATGATCATTCTGGGGACGAACCGGATAATGACAAATACCAACAGCTGGAAGACCGTATGAAAGCTATGGAGATACAAAAAGTATCTGGTTTAGATTTCAATGATCTGGGGCTCATCTCGGATGTTGTTATCCCTCCAAAATTCAAAGTTCCTGTCTTTGCAAAATATGATGGAGTTTCTTGCCCGAAACTACATCTGAGATCCTATGTGAGGAAGATACAACCTCATACAACAGATAACAAATTGTGGATTCACTTCTTCCAAGAAAGTCTGTAGGGTACACAACTCGAATGGTACTACCAGCTGGAAAATACCAAGGTTCATACTTGGGAAGAATTAGCTGCTGCTTTTTACAAACAGTACCAATACAATGCTGATCTTGCGCCAACCCGTACTCAACTAAGGGGCATGTCTATGGGACCAAAAGAAAGTTTCAAAGGATATGCACAAAAGTGGAGAGATATGGCTGGAAGGGTTCAACCACCCTTATCTGATCGCGAACTAGTCGACATGTTCGTGGGCACTTTAACTGGCCCTTTCTATAGCCATTTGCTGGGAAGCTCATCATCAGGTTTCACTGACCTGATACTGACCGTAGAACGTGTCGAGGGAGAAATGAGGTCAATGCAACACAAATTCAGAAAAGTCGCAAAAGTGAGCAGCATCAATCTGTAGGGGCAGTTCTGATCTCCACATCTGCACCTCAAAAAGATCAACAGCCAAAATATACGCATCGACCAGATGCACCAAGAAGAAATTTCACCAGAATCAACATGCCAATCTCTCAGGCATTGCAGCACTTGCTAAAAGCAGATCTGATCACATTAAAAGGTCCTCCAAAGAATGTCAACACTTCCTCTCCGAATTATCGCCCTGATGCAACATGTGCCTATCACTCAAACTGTCCAGGACATGACGCAGATCACTGCTGGGCCCTGAAAAATAAAATACAAGATATGATAGATGCTGGGGAAATTGAGTTCGATCCTCCAGAAACTCCAAATGTCATCACTGCACCTATGCCATAGCATGACAAAACTGTTAACGCTATCCTGGACACTGTTTACATCTATGATGTGAACGAATTATCAACTCCACTCTGCGAAGTCAAAGGAAAGCTAATCGAAGCTGGTTACTTTCCAGGGTGTGACCCCGATTGCTTTTATTGCTCATACCTGCCCAATGGTTGTGAAAATCTGAGGATGGGAATTCAAAAATGGATGGATCGCCGTATCATTATGTTTGAAAGGCTCCCTTCTATGGACGTGCTGTGCGAAGTCTTTACAAACGGGATGAGAATAGAGGATGCCTCAGTGATATCCAGCTTACCATTCAAAATCTCTGCCAAGGCTCCATCCAAAATTTCTGCTACACTCAAAGTGGCATCAGTAGTCATTGCTAGTCCAACTCCATTTCCATACTCCTCAGACAAAGCTATCCCATGGGGATACGACACTAATGTTTACGTTCATGGAGTTAAGCAGGGTACCTCGACTGAAGAGACCGCAAAGTTATCTACTCCAACTGTGGGTAATATTGTGGGTACCAGCAAGATCACGAGAAGTGGAAGAATCTTTTCACCAGAAATTTCTCCAAATGTTGCTGCTGGTCCAGTCCGAGTCCCAGTTCCTAATCAAGATAACAACGCTCGCGGCAAAGAGCCACAAGTTGAACAAGTTCAAACCCCGGTGGAGATCACTGCTGAGGATCCATCAAAGCAAGAAATGGAGGAAATATTGAAAATCATCTGCAAGAGTGATTACAATATTGTTGAGCAACTGGGGCACACCGCTTCAAAAATCTCAATGCTATCTCTGCTAAAATATTCAGAAGCCCATGCCAAAGCTCTGATGAAGTTCCTTAAAGCTGCGCATGTGCCTCAAGAGATCTCAGTCGACCAATTTGAGAATTGTGTTGCCAATCTAACCGTGAGCAATGGTCTCGGTTTCTCTGATGTGGATCTAACCCCTGCTAGAAAAAATCACAACAAAGCCCTACATATCTCCATTGAATGTAATGGCACCACTCTATCTCATGTGCTAGTAGATAACGGTTCTTCTTTGAACGTGTTACTGAAAACAGTACTAGAAAAGCTTGACTTCGAAGGAATTGTGTTACAACCAAGTGATGTTGTGGTAAGAGCCTTCGACGGGTCAACAAGAACGGTATACGGAAAAGTGAATCTCCCAATCAGAGTGGGTTCTCAAATCTTCGATTCTATCTTTTACGTAATGGAAATTCACCCAGCCTACTCCTGTTTACTTGGACGTCCTTGTTTACATGGGGCAAATGCTGTAACTTCTACCCTGCATCAGAAGTTAAAATATCCAGTAAAAGGAAAGATTGTCACAGTCTATGGCGAAGAGGAATATGTGGTTAGTCACTTAAGCAATTCCAAATATGTCGAGTTGGAGGACGAATTCATCGAAACTCCATGCCAATCATTTGAGGTGGTCTCCCCAGATGTCTCTACCACCAAGCATATTCCTGCTACTCCAACTACAACTATGGCTTCTCTCAAAGATGCCAAAGCCATGATTGAACAGGGTGATTGCACAGTATGGGGACAACTTCCCGATATACCTACAAGTCTGACAAGCTAGGCCTGGGCTATGATAGTGAAAATCAAAAGAATGATCAAGGTCCTCGTTCTGGAGGATTAATGTCACACTTCGTCAGCCAAGAAGTAAACGCCATTGAAGATGAAGGAGTGTTCTTGAACCATATCATTCAGCCATATCCAGATGAGATTCAACCCATTTCCATGGGAATGTGGGATGCTGTGGGAGAACCAAGTGACGGGTATAATTATCAGTATACCGCACCTCAGAATTCTTATATTGCTATGGAAGACATTACCCCGACTGGATGGGGTGATCAAATTGAAAATGATAAAAGTTTCACAAGTCCCGTCACTGAGCAATATCAAAATACACCCAAAGAAGTATGGGACACGCTAGGAGAACCCAGCGGCAAATATGACTATATGGTGAAATATTCCGCTCCTCCAAGCTCACAAATTGCTATGAAGGACATTGTCCCAACTGGATGGGATGAACATTACGATGACAATTTCGCTTTTGAAGAAGCCAGGGAAATACCAAATAACGAAGGTTGCTTTTTGTCAGAATACACTCCTCATCAGGATACACAAGTCTCTATTCAAAACATCATCCCGACTGCATGGGACGGCCTTATCGAGCACCTTGCTCAGCCAACAGAGATATCTCAGCCTGGGCTCTCGTATCCAGCAGAGTATATCCCTTATTCCGAAGGATCACCGGCTCATTTTCCCACTAATGAAATCAATGCTGTGGAAGATGAAGAAGACAACTGCAACTGGAACAGCTGGATACTCCCTGCTCACAACAGTGGATTGAACAACTGGAAAGCTGAGGATGTGATCTCCTTTGACCAGGAGTAAATGCCATTTCCTGTTTTCTTTGTGTATATTGTGCAAAGATAAAAATGGTTCCTGAACAATCGAACCATGAGCTTGAAAGCCGTGTGCCTTAGCACACTGGTCCTTCTATAACGACTTATCATATCATGATCATGTGCATTCAATAAAATCATGGGACGCTTGCATATTTAAATTTTGTGATCCTTTTTCTTTCTTTCTTCGCTTTCAAATAGCTATGTTTTTTCTTCACACACACTCACATAACTAACATGCAGATTCACATACACTCTGGATCCAGTCAACAACGATTCTGCTATTGCCCGTCATGACTTTGAAAGTCCGATCTACCAAACTGAGGACGAAAGTGAGGAAGATTGTGAAGTGCCAAGAGAACTTGCAAGGCTGCTAGAACAAGAAGACAAGGCCATACAGCCTCACGAGGAGCCAATTGAGGTCATCAACTTGGGCAGCAACGAAGAAAAGAAAGAAGTCAAAATAGGGGCTGATTTAGAACACAGCATCAAGCAAAGACTGATTCAAATGCTGCGAGACTACGTCGAGATATTCGCCTGGTCCTATAAAGATATGCCAGGCCTTGACACAGACATTGTAGTTCATCGCCTGCCAATCAAAGAAGGTAGCCTTCCAGTCAAACAGAAACTACGAAGGAGTAGGCCTGATATGTCAAAAAAGATCAAAGACGAGGTTGAAAAACAGTTCAATGCCGGATTCCTAAAAGTTGTAAGTTATCCTCCTTGGATAGCTAACATCGTGCCTGTACCTAAAAAAGACGGGAAAGTCAGAATGTGCGTGGACTACAGAGATCTGAACCGGGCAAGCCCCAAAGATGATTTCCCTTTACCACACATCGATGTACTGGTTGACAATACCGCACAATGCAAGGTATTCTCCTTTATGGACGGATTCTCAGGGTACAATCAAATTAAGATGGCACCCGAAGACATGGAAAAAACAACCTTCACAACACCCTGGGGAACCTTTTGTTACAAAGTAATGCCCTTTGGTCTGAAAAACGCAGGAGCAACCTATCAACGTGCAATGGTAGCGCTATTTCATGATATGATTCATCAAGAAATAGAGGTGTATGTCGATGACATGATTGCAAAATCCAACACCGAGGAAGAACATCTGGGTCATTTACACAAGTTGTTTGACAGACTCAAGAAATACAAGTTGCGACTGAACCCAAATAAGTGTACCTTTGGAGTAAGATCCGGCAAACTCTTAGGTTTCATAGTCAGCAGCAAAGGTATTGAGGTTGATCCTGCCAAGGTTAAAGCCATTCAAGAAATGCCTATACCTCGTACCGAGAAACAAGTCAGAGGATTCTTGGGACGTCTAAATTACATCGCCCGATTTATTGCCCACATGACTACTACTTGTGTGCCGATCTTCAAACTTTTGAAGAAAGATCAAGTGGAAAGGTGGAATGACAAATGCCAGTTAGCCTTTGACAAAATCAAAGAATATCTCCAAAAACCTCCAATCTTGTTGCCACCTGTGGAAGGCAGACCTCTGATAATGTACCTAACTGTGTTAGAAGACTCAATGGGGTGTGTACTAGGACAACATGACGAATCCGGCCGAAAGGAGCACGCAATCTACTATCTTAGCAAAAAGTTTACCGATTGTGAAACAAGATACTCACTACTCGAAAAAACTTGTTGTGCCTTAGCTTAGGCAGCTCGCCGACTAAGACAGTACATGCTAAATCACACCACTTTCCTAATCTCCAAGATGGATCCCATCAAATACGTGTTCGAAAAACCTGCTCTCTCTTGAAGAATAGCGAGATGGCAAATGATCTTAACAGAATATGACATTCAATACACTTCACAAAAAGCAATCAAAGGAAGTGTGGTAGCTGATCATCTGGCTCATCAAGCAGTGGATGATTATCAAGCATTGAACTTTGACTTCCCAGACGAAGACATTATGCTAGTCAATGACTACAAACAACCAGGACCAGAAGGAGGACCCGAGCCAGGATCCCGGTGGACTATGGTTTTTGACGGAGCTTCTAATGCACTTGGCAATGGCATCGGAGCTGTGATCATTTCCCCCGCAGGAGGTTATACACCATTCACTGCCAGATTACGCTTCAATTGCACTAACAATATAGCCGAATACGAAGCATGTATTCTGGGTCTTAAAGCTGCAATCGATCTAAGAATCAAATTCCTGGAAGTCTACAGAGACTCGGCCTTGGTAATCTACCAAGTCAAAGGGGAATGGGACACAAAGCACCCAAATCTAATTCCTTACAAAGAATATGTGCTGAGTTTGATTCCTTACTTCGAAGAAATCACTTTCGAACACATCCCACGCGAGGAAAATCAACTAGCTGATGCTTTAGCTACCATGTCATCCATGTTCAAAGTCAGGTGGGACAACGAGGCGCCTATGATCACCATTTACAGGCAAGATGAACCATCCTATTGCAATGAGATCAATACCGAGGGAACAGAAGAAAAACCATGGTTCCATGAAGTAAAAAGATATCTCGAAGCTCAGGAGTACCCTGAAGGGGCATCCATTAACGACAGAAAGTTTCTAAGGAGATTTGCTGCCAAATTCTTTCTAAGCAATGGAACCCTATACAAACGCAACCATGACTCGACTTTACTTCGCTGTGTAAACAAGAAGGAAGCAGAACAGATCATGGAAGAAATACACAATGGTGCCTTCGGTACTCATTCCAGTGGACATACAATGGCTAAAAAGATCCTGAGAGCAGGTTATTACTGGTCTACCATGGAAACAGACTGCCATCATCACTCCCAACATGTCACAGATGCCAGATATACGCTGACAAAGTACATGTACCTCCAGTTCCATTAAGCGTCCTGACGGCTCCTTGGCCTTTTGCAATGTGGGGTATTGATATGATTGGAGAAATCAAACCTACTGCCTCCAACGGACATCGCTTTATCCTGGTCGCTATTGACTACTTCACAAAGTGGGTAGAAGCAGCTTCATTTGCTTCTGTTACCAAGAATGTGGTGGCCCGGTTCATCAAATACAATCTCGTTTGTCGGTACGGCATCCCTGAACGGATTATCACGGACAATAGCACAAATCTAAACAACAGAATGATTACTGAACTTTGCACACAGTTCAAGATCAAACATCATAATTCTTCTCCATATCGACCAAAGATGAACGGCGCGGTGGAAGCTGCCAACAAGAACATCAAGAAAATCATACAAAAAATGACAGTAACCTACAAAGACTGTCATGAGATGTTACCTTTTGCTCTTCATGGTTATCGCACATCTGCGCGTACTTCAACAGGGCCAACTCCATTCTCCTTAGTCTATGGCATGGAGGTAGTTCTTCCAATTGAAATTCAGATTCCTTCCCTAAGGATTATGAAAGAAGCCAATCTAGACGAAGACGATTGGATTCAAACACGGTTGGACCAGATAAACTTGATTGATGAGAAAAGGCTCGCAGCTATTTGTCATGGTCAGCTATACCAAAAGCGTATGATCAAAGCCTTCAACAAAAAAGTCAAAAGTCAAGCATACCAAACTGGTGGCTTGGTTGTCAAACGCATCATCTTACCACAAGGTGATCCCAGAGGCAAATGGACTCCCACCTACGAGGGACCATTCATAATCAAGAAAATATTCTCCGGCGGCGCCATGTTGCTTACCACCATGGATGGTGAGAATTTCCCACACCCTGTGAATGCTGACATAGTCAAAAAATACTTCGCTTAAAAAGAAAAAACAGCTCGCTAAGTTGAAAACCTGAAAGGGCAACTTAGGCAAAAAATGAGCGTCTCGGTGGATTGAAAACCCGAAAGGGCGGTCCAGGCAAAAATTAGAGACTAAACAAATACTATCCCGGTAGGCTGAAAACCTGAAAGGACAGCCTAGGCAAAAGTTAGGGAATGAAGCATACAACTATGTTCTGTTTAGCTGCCTACTCACCGTCAAGATTCAAACACCTCAAAGACACCGATCAGTCCAATCACTTTCTTCCAACAAGTGAGGGATGATTTGCTCGAAGACAGATTGGCAATAGCAGAGTTGAAACTTGACTGGATTGTTTTCACATAGCTATTTATCTTTATAAATATTTTCCAAAACTTTCTGACAATTTCCTACTTCTAGGATTGTTGTCTCCCTGTGCTAATCAGCCTATCATGGCTCTTTTTCAAAAAATCAATGCAGCTTAGGCTCAAAAATCACTATTTTCATTTTTTCTGTTTTAAATACGTAAAACGTCCCAATGATAATTCTGAATGAACATGTGCATTTGAATATGATTGATGTTTACCAGGAAAAACAGGAATAGCATTCAAGTAATGTCCCAATTATCTGGACATCATTCCATCAGAAGAAAATCCCCGAGAGAAACGCATTTCTCAGCAAATTCCTCAAAAAGATTTTCTCTTCAAAAGAAGTCTTATCCCCCAGCAGGGTTGTTCCAGATTACTATCTTCAGAAGGTGTGATCCCCGCACCCGGACTTGGTCAGATAGTGCATCGGAGGATTATACATCTCCCTCATTCCCATTTGAAAGGGCATCAGAACTTCCAGCTACCTTTCATTCCCAAGTGATAGTCAAAGATCCTTCAACAAAGTACCGTGGTTCTCAAAGAATTTCCCCAGCCGAGGGTACTCAAACAAGACAAAAGATCATCAACAATCACAATATAGTCATATTCAGATGACTGACGGAAATTTATTTTCCCAAATAGAAGCTTGACATCACATTCATACATCATACGTCCTACATCATACATCATACATCATACATCATGCATCATGCGCATATTCATACACAACATCACATGCATATTTCTCCGGGAATATCTCACGTTTACATGCATCATAAACATTGCATACCACTAACTTGATTTTTCAGGTAGACGGATATCTTCAACAAAGATGTTCTCAATCACATGCAGTGTTCACCTGAATTCCATGAACGGTTCTTTCAGATATAATCAAGCCGAAGATTCATTCTGATCACTTACCAACTCAAAAACAGACATTGCAGATCTAAAGTTGATACCTCAGACGGTTCCAGAACGATCTAGCATCACAAATCAAAGTCGATACCTCAGACGGTTCCAGAACGATCTAACATCGCAGATCTAAAGTTGATACCTCAGACGGTTCCAGAACGATCTAACATTGCAGATCTAAAGTTGATACCTCAGACGGTTCCAGAACGATCTAACATCGCAGATCTAAAGTTGATACCTCAAACGGTTCCAGAACGATCTAACATTGCAGATCTAAAGTTGATACCTCAGACGGTTCCAGAACGATCTAGCATCACAGATCTAAAGTTGATACCTCAGACGGTTCAAGAACGATCTAACATCAAAGATCTAAAGCTGATACCTCAGACGGTTCCACAATGATCAAAATCTAAAGCGGAAAAACTTTGGACAAGTTCCGTAGCAATCATCCTCCTAGACTTAAAGCGGTAACCTTGGACGGTTCCGAAACAGTCAACACAAAGACTTTCAAATCCTTCATCAAGATGTAATCAATGGATTCATCCTGATGAACAAACCATCAACACATTTACCAGGTGGCATCTGAAAGCCCCTCTCAGGTAATGTTTCAATCTGCCAACAACATTTCGCAGACGACATTCAAATGCAACTTCCAACATCTCTTCTGATCAAGGTAAGTGCAAATTTTCAGGGAATCTAAATATTCAATCATCTTCTACCTTCAGATTTCAGACAATCTCTTCAGGTTTAAGAAGATTGAATAGGGGCAACTGTTATACCCCAAAATTTGCCCGCATCTTTTTTCAAGAAAACTCCAATCTGAAAATTAAGAGTCTCATATAATCATGGATTTTTATTTCAACAAATATCCTGACATATGAAATACTTAGTTTTTTAGAATTTTTCTTATACAGTAATTTGGCTTGCAGTTGAATTTATTCTTACGCAAACGCCAAATACTGTTTATTACTTCACACATGCTATTTATTTATTTACAGATAAATAGTACTCACACAATTGGTACAGAGTTAAATCTTTTTGCAGGCGCAGAATCAGGAAACTCAGACTGTACTGGTAACAGTCAGTCGACAGTCAAACTGCTGGCAGTACAATTCTCAGTGTTTTGTACCATCAATCAAATCAATCTTTTACAATTCAAAATTCCAAGATTTTTGTTCTAGAAGTCTTCTGAATATCACGCGATTAGCAGAGACTCAACACTGCACAAAAATCAGGTACGCTTAACTGTCTCCTACACAAACAGTCCCTGACTAGGGTTTTCTTGTTTTTACAGGAGAAACAAGCTTTTGAGACCTCAAATGGATTTCATGCACATCCATATATCTCAAAGTACCATCATACAAATTTTCAAACTTCAATTCACTCAGACGCACCGTCAGCAGCTCAAACAGTCAACAGACGACCCGTTTGACCAAAAAAGTCAACAGACAGTCAAAAATGAAATTTTTTGTCAAAGTCCATATTTTGTCAAAGGATTCATCATTTGATCATTGGATGATCATAATTCATCAAGGAAAGATCAAAATAACCAAAAACCCTAAGATTCAAAATTAGGGTTTTTGCCTGAAAAGTCAACTCTACTTTGACTGATCATAACTCTCTCATCCTTCATCCAAAAAATTCAAACCAAAGCTCATTTTGAAGGAAATTCAATTATATTTCAAATGCCATTGATCCCATGGTCATTGGATTCACCATTTGAAAAATATGATCAAAGACATTACAGGTCATTTTCAAAGTCAACAAAAAGACACTTTTTTCAAAAGGACACACAAGGAGCATCAAAAATAATTTTGACATGAGACCAAAGACATTGGTTAGAGTACTCTTTGAGGTTTCCAAAAAGTGCAAGAACTCCTTCATATGACAAAAATTGAGGGATTTACACCTTGTTGAAGTTGGCTAAATTTTGGAAAATGCATAAAACCAACATTGCTCAAAAATGCATTTTTTCCAAATGGGGCCAAGTTTTCATGGTTCAAACATCATTGCCATGTTATTATGGGCCTCCCACGACCAAGACAAAGCCCACACCATTTTTATCCATTTTTGGCTTAATTTTATCTTATTTTAAGATTAAATAAAAAGGAAAAATGGAAGGACAAAGCATAGCTTACTTTCCAAGCTAAAGCCACCAAGGAATCTTCAATTATGCAGCAAGGAAGGTGCAAGGAAAGCCTAGAGCAAGAGTGTGTAAAAATCAAGCAATGGTTGCTTGAAAGTTAAGCTTGAAAGTCAAAAATTCAACAAAGACAATTAAGGCTTCTTAGCTTCAATTTTAAGCACTCATGGCCTATAAAATAGCTCAAGACACTTCACAAAAGGAGGGGGCCACGAAATAGACAAAAGCATAGCAAAGAAACTCACAAAAATTCTCAAAAAATTCCAAAACTTTGTAATTTTCATTTTGTGGTTTCCAACCATTATCAATACAAACAAACACTTCCAATTATCTTCTAAAATAATATAGAGTAAGAATAAACTTTTTGTGTGGTCCCATGAGAGTCGTAACATATGCATGGTGTTTTTCATGAACATACACATATAACTTTCGTTTTCCTATGCATGCTTGATTAAAATGAAAACTAACCACTTGCATGGACTCATGGCATGATATAGAGTAGGTTTGAGTGATCACATGCAAGCTTTAACGTGGTTTTGAAGCTCCACCATTTTTGAGCTTCAAACATGTGAAGCTTTCGTTCTCCATGATACAAGCTTCAAATGGAAAAACTAACGACGCTATCATGTTCAGAAGGGTCCAATTAGGTGATCTGGGTGGCCTTTGTTCTTTTTTATTTTCATTTTGTAGGTCGTTCAAAAGCATGGAAAAAGAAAGAAAAATCCGCAGGAAAATCCGCAGGTAAATCTGCAGCAAAATCCGCAGGTAATATGAAGAAGAAGATGAATAGTAAGGTGGAATCTTTGACCAGCACGCGTGGCAGATTTACTCCCTCTCATTCGTTGGTCAATTGCACGTGGGTCCCACGTTGGACTCTCAAAATCAGCATGATCACATGTTGTCCCTCTATCCATGTGCATCATGTTACTTTAAATCTGAGCCACAATATCTCCTAGTAATATGATCCAACGCATCAAAAAATGCAGCCACACCATAACCCATCATAAATTACCACACATGATCACTGCTTTATTTATTTTTCTATTTTATTTTAATTTCTTTGCAAAATTAATTAAAAATAGTTTTAAAAATCCAAAAAATACACAAAAAATATTTTTAAGCTTCCAAAATAATATATTATTTTCTGAAATAAAAATATTTTATTTTTCTTCATAATTTCAATATTTTGCATAATTAATTAGTATATATTTATATATTTGCTTTTTAATTATTCTAACCAATCAAAAAAAATCATAAAAAAAAAATTGTTCTTTATGTTAAATATTGTTTATATATTATACACTAATTTTGTACATATTTAGGATAATTTTCTCTTTAAGTTTTAATTATTTGTATAATTATTGGTATAATTATGTATTAATTAGCTTAATCAATTTCAAATCAATTTCAAATCAATTTCAAAAATTCCAAAAAAATTAGTTTTGTTTTAAAATTAATTGACAAATATTTTTTACATATTTTGAACTTAATTTTTAGGTTTAAAATTTATTTTCATCTTTTCCCTCATTTTATTTTAATTAATCATGCATTAATCATAATTAAAATAAATCATAAAAATATCCAAAAACATGCCCTTTTATTTTTCTTGCAATTTAAATTCCTAGATAAATGTATAGGATGTCAAATTCATGTAAATAGGCTAGTTTACATTTCCTGCACAATCGATGTAATAGCGTAGATTTACTTTCCGCACTTTACATTTCCGCATTTTAATTTCCAGCAAATATAAACTGCGTGTATGTCAAAGATAAAATTGAACCGTTAGATCACTAACTTCAAAGATAAAATATCTGAATACAAACACAATCACACTTGCACCTTTTAAGGTAATCCCTTCTCATTCTTTTCAAAATCAAAAGTCAAAATTCTACTGTTTCGAGTACAAAATCAAACCTTTTGTTTATATCCGGTGAAAGGATAGATTTTTAAAGGAAATAGGATAAAGACCTTACAACTCAGGGTAGACCTCCTAGTTTGCTTGCTCAAATCAAAACAAACAAAATTCTCATACACTGTTGTTTTTCAAAACAAAACTTTCCAAAAAGACAATACTTTGTATACATCCAAACACGGATCATTACAAAGTTAACGTTCTTTTCAAAACATCTTTCGAAAGATAAACAAACATTTTGTATACATCCACACAAGGATCATTACAAAATTCAATTTACAAAGGTATTTGAAACCACATATGAGCATTCTAAAGCAATTGAAAAGTAATCGAAAAACAAGTGAGCTAAGCAAACTTAAGAGCCCATGGATAACCATGGATACAAAGGGTGCTAACACCTTCCCTTTGTATAACCTACCCCCTTACCCAGAATTTCTTAAAGGTCTTTTTTCTATTTCTTTTATAAACCTTTCCTTAATTGGATAAAATAAAAGGTCGGTGGCGACTCTGTGAATTTTCAAAAAATGCGAAAGCATAAGCGATAAAAAAGAGTCAGTTCACGTATCTCTCCCGCTCAGAGGTATGGCCCGAAAAAAACGGAGGTCCACACTATCGTAGCTGGAGTGAGTTTATCATAGATGGTATGACCCACTTACTATCGTAGCTGGAGTGAGTTTATCGTAGATGGTATGACCCACTTACTATCATAGTTGGAGTGAGTTTATCGTAGATGGTATGACCCACTTACTATCGTTCTAGTAAGTCGTCGCAGTTAGTCATACCTACTCACTATCGTAGTATCAGCAATTTTATCCTATATGGTGTGGCCCATTTACTATAGCTCTAGTAAGTCGTCGCAGTTATCCATACCTACTTGCTATCGTAGTTGGAGTAAGCTTACCGTAGATGGTATGACCCACTTACTATAGTTCTAGTAAGTCGTCGCAGTTAGCCATACCTGCTTACTATCGTAGTTTGAGTAATCCCAAAAGGATCAGTTGCTATAGCTCTAGCAAGCTCACCTGCACCAATGGGATCCACTTGCCCCGGTTCGGACAAGTTTACCTGCATAGAAGATTGTTTGCTATAGTTCTAGCACGTTTGCTTGCATGAAAAAGATTCACTTGTTTGGAGACTCGCGACTCGAGGGTCGGAGAAAATAGCATGTCAAATATTCATGACTCGAGGGTCGGAAAGGAAACGATATGTTTAGAAACTCACGACTCGAGGGTCGGACATTCACGACTCGAGGGTCAGAAAACAAACTAACCACAACATGAGGGTTGGAAACTCCCGACTCGAGGGTCAGAAAACAAAACAATCACAACACGAGGGTTGGAAACTCACGACTCGAGGGTCAGAAAACAAACCAATCAAAACATGAGGGTTGGAAACTCACGACTCGTGGGTCGGACACTGGGCTTTTGTAGTATGTGAATGTGCTAGACGATATGTATATGCTAATGCGTATGTATATGTTTTATGAGAGAAATGAACAGCAAGGTTGCTATCATCGGTAAGGTTACCGGGATACATTAATCAGGTGATTGGCGATAAATAAACAGCAAGGTTACTGTCATCGGTAAGGTTACCGGGATACGTCAATCAGGTGATTGGAAATAAACCAACAGCAAGGTTACTATCATCGGTAAGGTTACCGGGAAGCAGGTGGACAATGTGGTTTAGCACCAGAGTAATGACTTGGGTGTTTTGATGTATGGGACAATGCTTATGCTCATGCATATGTTGATTGATGTAACAGTTGGAATGAAATAATGTCTTTTATAAGACTACCTGAAAAGGTTTCTAGAATGGATATGAACATTTGTCTTAAAGAAGACTACCTGAAAAGGTTCTTAGAAAGGATAAAATTTGTCTTAAAGACTATCTAAAAAGGTTCTTAGAAAAGGATGAGGAATGTCTTAAAGAAGACTACCTGAAGAGGTTCATGGAAAGGATGATGAATGTCTTAGAAAATACTACCTAGAAATGCTCTTAGAAAAATAATGTCTTAGAGAAGACTACCTGGAGAGGTTCCTAGAAAGGATAACAATTCGTCTTAAAGAAGACCACCTGAAAAGGTTCCTAGAAAGGATCGTAAGATTTGTCTTAAAGAAGACTACCTAAAAAGGTGTGGTGTAATGTTTCGACCAATGTATGTAATGCATGATTTATATGTATTTGCATGATGCTCCAATGATGGGTTGTTGATAGCCAAAGCATATATAGTTCACTAATGTTGTAAGGTTGTTGGATGCTAGCGCGATTTCCCAATACCTGTTTTTTTTAACTTTGAAGATCGTAGTTAGGAGAAAGATTGGTTCGAGGTTGTAAAGTATGAAGATGTCTTTTCCTTATGTTCTGCGTCTTGCCCCGGTTTGACCCTTTGAATTACTCCACGCCTTTGAATTTTAGAGTTCTCCACGCCTTTAACCTTTGCAATTCGCACCTTTAACCTTTTCGAGGTTCACCACACCTTTAACCTTTTGAGGTTCTCCACGCCTTTAACCTTTTGAATTGTTTACCTTATGGGGTTGATATCCAATGCCCCAATGTTTAGTGGAAAATGGTGCTTATAATCTCCAAGCCACAAAGGAGGTGCCCCGAGAAATAACCTTGTCATACAAATGTGATTCATATGCTTCAGCGTTTGCATTGTAGGGTATGCCTTTGATCTCCAGGATATGGAGGGCTATCCGTAGTGTTCTATCCTTTTGAATTTGAATTCTTCCCATGTTTGACATGCCCCTGTTTGTTATTGCTTCGAGATGTTCCCCGAGTCGATTGCACCTTAGGAAGAATGCCCCTAGTGAATAGGATGTTTGATTACATGCCCATGTGATCCTTGAAATTTTGCCCCTGTTTAGGAGAACCCTCTAGATGTGGTTCCTCCATGCAAAGGTCTTTATTAGAAGTGATCGCTTTTTGATTAACCCATTTCGTGATCTCCTTGAGTGCTAAGTGTATGTTTGTAGCTGACGTTGTACCCTTTGAGAAGTAACTCCAATGCAATGCGTATGCAAGTTTTGGAATCGAAGTCCGTTATCAATTAGGATCGGATGATTAGAAATGAATGCTTGAAGAAGCGCAGTGATTAGGAATAGTTTTAGCAAACTTTAGGAGTCAGTATAACAAAGTTCTGCTTAATATGCTTTCGTGGTTAACCTTGCCTCAATTAGGACTTTTGAATATTGTAACTTGGCCTGGTTCATAGTTTTAAGAAACAATGGATATATGGCTCAAAATTTATTTAACCCACCCATTTCTCCTTGATTTTTCTCCAAATCCTAAAAATTCGCCTAATCCAACGAATGTGCTTTGTTTGTAAGAGAATCGTTTCAGTTTTGATGTTGAGCAGAAGCTTTAGTAGGGATCCAAGCACCGGTGAAAAATGTTGTAGAGGTCCAAGCATTGATGGGAAGCTCCAATGAGTTAGCAGTCATAAGATTATCCTTGGTATTTCACCTTTTTTTATCCCTTATTTTTGCATGAACCAATTCCTTTGAGTTTGATCCATCGCGATGCCCTAATTTTTTGCCTAAGTCATTTTGTTTTCCCTTTTGACTTAGCGGGCGCTTTTCTCTTCTTTTTTGTTGTGAATGCTCCTTTGGATATTGACTGTTGTGACTGCTATGTTGACTTTGATTTGTAAGCTTCGACTTTGATACTTCTTCTTTCTTGAATGATGTATTGAGGAAGAAGATGTTGTGAATGTTATCTCCATTGCTTCCTCAATCTTGGATGAATGCGAGGAAGAAGATATTGTAAGTTTAAGAGTGCGCCTAAGAGGGGGGGTGAATTAGGACTTTGAAAATTTATCCGGTTTTTTGAATACTTGTACTTATTTTTGGTTAAGTGTTTGAAGGTTTTTGAATGGTTCTTTTCTTTTCTTGATAATAGTGATGAAAGCGGTAAATTGCGGAAAAGTAAAGAACACAATGATGTATACTGGTTCCCCTCACAATCCGAGAGTACTCCAGTCCCCTTTCAAACACGAAAGAGATTTTACTATTGTTAGATCTTTGTACAAGCCTAGACTAAGACTCCTCCTACAATCTTCTAACAAAAACCACCAAGAACAATCCTCTTGGATTTCAATAAGTCCTTAAGAGAACACCCTCCCTAAGGATACCTCTTGTTTCCAAAACTATGGACAACAAGGTTACAACTACCAAGA